>NC_056728.1:1639033443-1639223443 GCF_019279795.1 Protopterus annectens | reverse complement strand
TCATTTGCATAGCTTACACATACAAATGGGGTATGTTGCAAATCCCAACATTGTCCGTGCAATGTTCGTGTTACGGGCAGTCTTGCACGCCCCTGCGGGTGTTTGCTGAATAGCCTGTCAGTCATCTTTTCTTGCTGTACTCTCACTCAATCCATACACGCCGGAGGCTTCATGTATCATGGCCTAGGTTTTGCTGTGTGCTATGTCTATTTGTGGTGTATGCATGGCTGTGGGTATGTCCCACTGTCATCATTGGTAAAGGTGACACCCTATAGGTACTTCCTGTAGACTGATGTGTCATTTGACATGTCAGCACATACCTGCGGGTGAACTTCCTACTGCAGCACTTTTCATACCTTCTGAGTTATCTTGTGGTCAATAATGCTGTTTCCACAGACATGTATCTGTTTCTGATCATACCTATCAACCTCCTAGTGCAAAACATCTGTACAAAGCCTAGCATGATGGAGGGACAGATAGGGGAAGATTCTACATATTGCTCTTACAAACGTAGATAGTTGATAGTATTATAGGTTTTGCATTAGTATGACCTTTCTGAGGGATTTGGGGTCTTAAACACATATGTTTATCATTATTTAATGACGTCAGTTCTCAGGTATTTGGCAGACAGGTACAGAGTGCGAGAGGAACACACCACACATATGAGGTATACATCTGCACATTCGTACAGTTGCGAGGTATGTTTCTGATACTGGACATCAATTTCCTTATGCCAATACACACAGTACATGGCGCCATCACAGGCCAGTTACCATTGCATTCCTATTGCAGGACACACCCACCCACTGGGTTATATTCCTCACACAGGCCAACAGGTGCTTATCCACACTAATTATTCCATCATGTACCTTAATGTGTACGCCAGTATTTGCGTTTTCCGTCAGTGGCAGAGCTCATGTACGAGTATGGGGGACTGGACACTGTATCGGTGACACTGCATGACACCCTGAGGGACACATGTCTTTTGAGTCTATTAACCTTCCACATTGACTTTCACAGGCCATACGTTGTAATTCACATTTGTGGACAAACATGCTTATGACTTGTACATGTTTTGTCATTTGTTCTGACGTCTTTCTTCTCACCTGTCCACCTAGTATCACTAGTTCTGTACATTTCATTAGGACGGGTTACCTTCATACCTCTCACCTGTACACATTATGGATATACGCCCTGGGGTTTGACCTATGATTCTGTTACATTTGTCATGATAATGTGCCTTTCTGGTAGATTGCTGGCAAGCCATGACGGACTGTGCGGTTAGGTAATCATGACTGACATTTCTATTTCATGATTACTAACTCTCATAACATTTGTATTCCTGACTACACAATTATTCTATCAACGGTCTAACTTTGTCTGAGGTATATTTAATATAGTCCCTATTTGTCTGTTGTGTACTATGCCTTAGTCCAGCTGTCTTATTCTGACATTCTGGCAGGTATGGTTACCATCTTGGTCGTATGCGTGTCCATCCATGATAATCGCCTACATGACACTGATATAGGTCCCTACATCTTCCCCCAATGCTTTACACAATATCCAGTAGATGGGTTGCACCTTTTTGGAGAATGTAGGAGTGTGCTATACCCACATAGGTCTATTGATCACTCCCATGGGGCGTACCTAATAGATCTGTGCCAACCAACACCTTGGCCCAAATCTGCATACCCATGATTCCCATACCTGACACACCTCCACAGTACCCTTTAGACATGTTTAATGTGAGCGATAATAAAGTGTGAGGACACTTCCGAGCACTCCCCACTCTGCAGATATCAGCTCGTACATCATACATTAAATCGACCCATGTGTTATTACCCTTGCACCTGCTACTGTTGCATGTACACCTATATAGTAGTTGCAGGTGTGACTTCTTTTGCATCAATGGCGATTCGCACTTTGTACAGGATCAGTTTTTGGGGTCCTGCAAAGGACACCTATATTCATGTTTAACGTGTAAAACTTGCAGGCCCTGTCACACTGGTACTTTCTGGGCAATGGTTTGGAAACCATCGGTGTATTCTCATTTCATGCTTGTCTGTCTGTCTATCCATATTAGCTATACCGTGACCTATTTATGTACATGTATTATATGTACAGGGACATATGTTTGTTGTGTATATATCTATTCATGTATCATGTGTGTATAGATATATATATATGTACATATATACATATGTCTGTACATTCCTCATCTCGTAATTTGCTTTGGATTATGTCTGTGGATATATGTGTATATATACCTCCATATCATACCTTTCAACTGTACAGATTTCTGCTGCATGTACAGCTGTTTGCCTCTTATCTTTGGTCCGTTTTTTATAACCTTGTTTCTATCTGGCAAGTTAGTGGCATATCATTAAAGACTGACGTTGCTAAATAATGACAAACATTTCAGGTTGCGACTTCATACCCTTCAGAGAATCCATGCTAGTGACACACCTGTTATTCTATCCACTTTCTATGTTTGTTAGGGCAATATCTGGGGATTGTCCCTATTTGTACCAGTTGTTGTCATGGCTTTGTCCGGTTTCGTATTTTACGGGGTTAACAGGTATGAGCCATGTACATAGAACGTGGGGAAAACACCATTCATTTTCTATTCTGTGAGCGGATTACACACGCGCAGGCACACTTGCATATCCTTATTGTGGGTTACATATGTTTCATAGATAATTGTGCTTCCGTGAACTTTCATAATTCTGACCGTAACGGTTACATATCTGTATTCCAGTTTATGGACTACTGCGAAACACACGTTCACCTTTACATATTTAAATGTGTGTACTGCATGAACGCTTTCATTACACTTTCAAGTTATATATGCAGTGGTCATAGGTCAACCGGGACTGCATTCACGTTGGCCGGTTACCGGAACCACTATTCTATTGGTGTTCTCCCTCATTGATATGCATACCCATAGTACTTAGCTACATTAACATATGCCTCACCGCTTCACCTACGACAAAGGTATCCATTCCCTGCTGGGAAAAAGGCGGTACTACATATTACACATTCCCTATTGCCTACTGCTGTGGACTCCGGCTGCATTGTTAATCACTCCGAGGATATGCAGAACACCAAGGCATATAGTCTGTTCATGTAGTGATCTGGGTTTAGGCTTGTCCACCTGGTGAATGGAACTTCCCTGGCCGAGGTCAAATGTCAGACGAAGCATATGGACAGGGATTATCTCCCTATTTTGAAGTTTTACCTGTGTTTATAGACACAGGTGTTTGGGAACCTGTCACCCTCATGCCGTTTTCCACTTTGCAAATGTGTGCATTATATTCTCCCTCCTATTTGTGTCTGGACACGTGCGTCACGAGAAGGTATTTTATCCTGGGTGGTAGGTTATGCATGCCCACTTAGGGCTGGACAGTGTCATGGACCTCCACTGCACGTTCTGACTTGTGTCCAGATATCTACTGGATTGGACATCATGTCGTCATACCCATTCTACTATTTACACAAGTTGGTCATCCCATGAGGGATATCCCAAAAATTGGACAAGACCAAAACAAGTTAGATACCGAAGATTTTTGTGGCTTCACAAAAATGTGCAGGGGGCTTTACCTGCAGGGATACATGGTTTGCAATCCTGACACTGCCTAGGGTGACAATACCTACTACATATGCATAAGGGTCACTGTGTGTAGCTGTTTCTGCAACAAACCAGTGGACCAAGTACGGCTGGATTTGGTGTGGTGGCAGGTTGTGTGTTGTGGAGGGTATGCTGGGTAGGCTGTTATGCATCCAGGTGTGTTGCATTTGTTATGGCCAGTTACATCAGGGCCCATCTGTGGGTATGTGACGGTGCCATATCTATACATTTGTCTCGCATATTTCCATATTCATATGTTTGTGGGATTGTGTTCTACACTATGGCCTGTCTGCTTGTCTTGCAGCTGTTTCTACATGAGGTTGTGTTTCTTTCCACTTCACCCGCTGCCCCCTCATACACCTCCGGTTCACCTTTTCTGCATACGACACAAGCATCGCCTTTGAGGAATTTACCATTAAACACCCACCCCTCACACGCAAATTCCTCACACCCCATAGAGCACTACTTTGGTTGTTGGCCCATGACACAGCCAGAGTTACACATTGACTACCCTACATGTGTCGGGTATCTTTATGGTTGTGTGGACTACCCTGCCATGTTTGCTTTCCCCATGCTATGCCTCACACACATAGGTACACGCCCTAACTTCACTTTCATTACTTGGTTGGTGTATCCGGGTACTACCCGTTCGACTGTGTCACATACACGTTCGGATTAAACAGCTGCCTTCCGGATTTTGCCAGCCTGTTCTACTCATTGGTAGGATGGCACCTTTTCCTATGTCCAAGCTATTCCTTACACATGTCAGACTGTTGTGGACAATGCCTCCCCACAGTCGATGGTTGTGTTTCCACCTTTTCAATTGGCCACAGTATGACATAGGGCTATCACCTGTCCCACTTTGCGAGGGACAGTCCCTCTTTGGGCAGTTGTGTCCTGACATGTAATTGTAAACATGGCAAATGTCCTGAGATTTTAGGACAAACTTATTTCTTATATTTTATGTGATAGTTGCATTAAACAGTTAATTCTGTATCTGAAATACCTGACTGTTATGAGAAACAGAATAAGCGACTAAAATGCTACAAGAATATGCTTTTCTGTAGGCAAAACAGTTATGTTCTGTCCTTTGTACTGGCCGTGGGTATGTGCCGGCCTGTACAATCTGATGTCTGTACCAAACATGTCCCACTTTGGCCATTTGTAAAGGTGGCAACCCTACTGTGACAGTTGCGGTGAACACAGCATATTTTACAGGCCGACACATACCCACGGTCAGTTCGGCAGATAGAACTTACAATTCTTGCCTATATCTAAGCTTATTCTTGTAGCATTTCGGTATCTTATTCTGTTTATTGTGACATTTATGTAATATACGTCCAGTGAAATATGTTTAATGCAACTATTGCATGACGTCTACGGAAGAATTATGTCCTATATTCTCTGGACATTTGCCAGTTTTACATGTTTGTGTCAGGACACATCTGCCCACAGAGGGACTGTTGCTCACAAAGTGGGACAGGTGGTAATCTTGGTCGACGGTATGGATCATACTGTTCCTTTCGGCCTACATGTGTCTGTATTGTTATGTCTGTTTATATGCTCCTTCTGTTTCATTTACATGCATATGCTATTTCCTATCACATTTTCTATGTGAAATATGGACATACCTTTTGTATGTGACTATTACATGGCTTGTGGGATATGATTCAGACATACGGTCACTACATATATCTACATTTCTCCTCGTGTATTTTGTTATGGACACATCTGCACAGCTATGTTCCCTCCCTCACATTATGGGTCGGCTGGTGACCCTCTCCGTTGGACTGGATATACCTACTGGCGACGCGCTAACATATGATATGTTTCACTTCCACATGGTATAGCTATCAACATTACGTTGGACTACAGGCACACGGTTTTCATGTCATTTCTTCATGGGTAGATACCCGTTATTCCCTACTGTGCATTTGTGTTTGATTCTTCATTTTCTGTTTGCAGGGACTCTGCTTTGCATACGTTTCAGTCTCCATGGACACTGATAGGTAAGATTACTATTCCTGGCGGAATATAATATTCAGCAGTTCAGGTTGCTCCTCGACAGCCAACATTGGCAATCCTCCCTGCGCAACTTCGATACGCCCCTTGCACTCGTGCACATTTCCTATGCACTTGGCTGTGGTGGCTGCGCACCTTCATTAATATGCATATGACACGACTACTCCATATCTACGCCGCACGGCCGGCGCAAGCCTTACGCCGGACTTGCGCCGAGCTTCATGAATCCCAGGGATAATGTAAATGTTTGGAAAAAAAAAACAAAAAAGAGTGTTTTCTTGTCTTCAAACCAACATGAAACAGGTACCCCTTTACAGTTATTCATTTTTTATTATTAGAATTATTAAAATAGAGCATTGTTTTTACTACAGTCATTTATCAATTGCTTTCATATTCATTTGGTTAAACTTATAAATAAGTACATGAAGATTTCCATATAGTTAACATATAAAGCAATAACAAATAGAAATGTCTTTATATGAGCATCCTTTCACATGCAAATGCTTGATAAGTCCTTGATATGATAGATTAAATGGGCTGCATAAAGTATTTGAACTTTCTTATTGGTTGTAGTCTTAAACTAAATGTTCAGTTCTGGATGCTCTAAATTAATTGGATTATTTATAGAGCTAGTAAATGTTGTTTTATCAATGAACATTCCTGATTATCAAGTTGTCATAGAGACTGTTTCACTACCATGTAAATGTTGGATTACTTCTTGATAAAATGAACTAACAAGGCTATTAAAATGTTTAGAATTTATTGTTACATACCCCCTTAAACTAGATGTTTAATTACAAGTATTGGATTTTTTAAACTAAAACAGAACACTTGCAGGAGCGATTAATCAAACTTTCAGTTTGTGTTGTGTTTTGCAGCATTTTGTAGTTGACATAGGAGCAGTTACATTTACAAATTATACAACCACGAACAATACATTATAGTTATGTGAACATTACCTTACCCAAGAAGGAGAAAAATCATATTTTCCTTCCTGCCTGTTCCTCGAGCTGTCTACATGAATTTTAAAGCATTATCCACACCAGGAACGTTAAACTCATTCTGCGACTGTTCTTTCCCTGCATATGTCATCTCTTTAAAGTGTGTAATCACAATCTCATAATGCAGAGACACAAAACACAGAAGTACACTAACGTTTTACAATATCAGTACTGCTAACCATAAGGCCATGCAAATAAATACTCGTTAAAACATGAACACAGCTATTCAAACTACCTGACACATCAAATAAGACATTTTACATTTCAGTCATCCTGTACACATTATTAAAAACAAAAAATATGCTAAATGAGGTGCTTTTCTATTGAGCCCCTACCAGCTTGTTCTTCTGTATGCAGAAATGCAAAATGAGCACTTGTCACATATTACTGGAACACGTAAATAGCATTAAGTGAAATAGAAATGTTTAATGACAAGCAGCCTTTCTTGGGTATATCATATGCATCAGATATAAAAATAGGTAAATTCTCCCAATACAGAGACAGTTGATCAGTCTAAATACTAAAGAAGATACTACAACACAAGTGCAGCAGAAACACTGTTAACAGATCCAATAAAACGTTGCTACACCACTACATGTGTTTTGATAATTATAAATCTGTGTACCAGCTTTCAGAAATTAATGCAGATGCTATATTTACAGTCAGGCTTACAACATCTCTTATATGGTAAAATAGCTATAGCAGGCTGTTTGTCACATATGTAACAAGACGTTTGATATAGTTAAACTGAGTCACTGAATTGGACGCTACATAAACTAGTTATGACTATACTCTAATTAACATTCTTCTTAACTTGATATTTCAAGTCCCAGCCCTGTTTCTGATTCACTTTGACCAATATTTGACTTAAATTTTTATTTCATCTAAAAGTCATTATACAAGATTTTGTAAGGATATCATAAACATCAGTTCCCAGAGAGCAGTGAACTGCATCTTAAGGTGGCATTTCTGGTGGATATCTTACTAGCAGCTGCTGCACTCTTCTGATACCCTCTATGGTTGTTTTCAAAATTAGAAGGGTAGCTGCTGTATTCCGGTAAAGAATTTATTAGCAGCCACTGAAACATGAACTGCATTGTGACTTAGACACTTTTCTATTAAAAAGAAACTTGTTTATCACCTATATAGATACATTTGTCACACTAAAACTTGTGTATGCTACTGAAGTACTGGCAAGATGCGGTGGCATGGACTGGTGACGGTATAAAGGAAAAGTGTCTTAAATAATTTAATATGTATGCAAACCTCAGAGGTTTAAACTCCTATTAATTACACATTACAGCTCTTTATATGGTTACAACATTTTGTCAATCTCTATGTAGCACCTCATCATTAAACTATTTATATCTGTAATGTAATAGATGCTACCAGTTCCAGGAACATAGCCTCCTTTTTTGTTACAGACAGATGTTCATCGTGTTTCACTGTTGCAATCATTACACTTGGGTTATCTTGCTGGCAGGCTACCCGCAGTCGGCAAGAAAGACTGCAACAGTGAATACACTCGAACATCTACATTTATGGTAGGTCCACAACTGTACTTTACTAGACATTTGGTTCATGCAAACTCAGAAAGTCAGTCATTTCACTTGTTTTGAAGAGCAATTATTATAGCTCTGTTTTTTTGAGAATATACTCCATGCTTATATACAGATGGAAATATTTATTTAGAAGTATATTATTAAGTTATCTTTATGACAAGTATAAGACAAGATAGAAATAATTAAATGTTGCTAAATGGTTTAGAAAGAATATAAAATAATGTGAAACCTGAACAAAGTACCTAATCTAACTTCATATAAAGTTACCGGAACATCTTTAATAAGAACCAAAAACAACTCAATTGTATTAGAATGACATGTAAACTACTACATGATTTTGAAATAATGCTGAATGTTAAGTTTGAAGTCTTACTTTTGAATCCTGATTGGAAACATGTATAAAATAAGAGCATTGTTACTGTTACGCATGTTATGAAATTTAAATGTGTAGATAACAATATTTTAATTCACATAGCTGATTACATTCTTCTTTTAAGCTATTTAAATAATATTATACTGATTTAGAGGTTAAGAGAGATTAGTCTGAACACTGTTCACAAGGTTAGAAGGTTTGTCTGGGTAGTTTTACTAGTCAGGCAAAGAGGTATTTTACTTCATAGAGTTAGGGATTATATTATATGATTTGAAATCATAAGATTAGCAGTTCATTTTTTCTTTTATAATGGTTCGGTGCCTACAGGAAATATACAGAATACATATATGAAGAAAGAATTTCTATAAAACAAAACCAAGGGTCAAAATTGCTTCCATAAACTCTCATACAAATCAAACAAAGTAAAATATGAAATGTTTATCTATAAATGTCAATGATCTGAACAATAGTAATAAGAGGAGAAGTCTATTCAAATATATAAGCTTACATAAGCCACACATAGTATTTTTACAAGAGACACTTGTTAGACATAGATATAAACAATATTAATATTAACAACTACACAGTACTAGCAAGCTCTCAATATAAACAAAAGAAAAGAGGAGTAGCCATATTAATCAGTAGTGAAATCATATCCCCCAGAGTAATTAACACCTATCATGATACAACTGGTATGTTTTGTCTAGTGTCTATGGAATTAAATAAGAAAATCTATACTTTAGTAAATTTATACTGGATACCAGAACTTGGACTAGAAACAGTTAAGCATTGTTTTGAAGAAATAATCCACTTAGCCAAAAGTAGCCTGATAATAGCAGGAGATTTTAACTGTATAATTGATGATAAGGACACAGATTCAAAAACTGCAAGAAGAAAACTGCCTATATCAAAGGCACTTTTAAAATTCACAGACACAATGTGCATAAAAGATATAAATGGATTTGCTGACTCAAGACTCATTAATTTACTCACATAGGCATATAACTGACTCTAGAATAGACAGGATATACATATCTAATGACTTAATAACAAAAATTGATAAAGTTAAAATAATAAATTGTCCACTATCTGACAATAACGCTCTAGTTTTTGAGATAGAACTTAAGCATACAGATACAAATCCAATCACAAGAATACCCTCTTACATCACAAAACTAACAGAGTTTAAAGAATTTTTTGAAAAAGAAATTAAAACATTTCTATACTTAAACATAACAGAAGACATCTCTGAAATATATATTTGGGACTCATTAAACCATATATATATGGGAAGGTATTATCTTGGTACATTAACAAAAGGAAAACCTGGAATAAAGATTTGTTAGAATTTCAAAAGAAAGCTGATAAACTGAAGCTGGAAGTTCAAAAAGGAAATACAGACTTAGTGCGGGAACTATTACAAACCAATAGTAAATATAAAGAAATATTACATCATAAGATTATGATTAATCTAGAGAAAATAAAATTAAATTCTTATTCTACAAATCCAAAGCACCAAAAACAATTAGCAAACAGAACAAACAAATAACCAAATCTAAACAAAGTAAAGAAATTTATATACCTAATACTAAGAAAAAAGTAATGGATCTAAATAATATTTTGGAAGCGTTTAGACAACAATACAATTCCAATAATTCTTTAAATTCTCAAGAAATATCAACTAAAGATAAAGAAAATTACCTTGAAAATAAAATTCTTACTAGATTAACACAAGAACAAATAGACACTATAAGTAATTCAATTACTATGACGGAACTGAAATCACAAATTAAAAAAACTTAAAGTAAATAAAGCACCTGGCCTAGATAATATATTACCTTCGTCTTCATCTTTCGGCTTTTCCCGGTTAGGGGTCACCACAGCCGATCACCTGTCCGCTCATGATTGACAGTGGAGTTTTACGGTGTCGAGTTGCCAGCCCGGCATCCAACCTTCCACTGAAGGCATATACATGCACACACTCACACCTATGGCCAATTTGGAGTGTCCAATCCACCTACAGCATGTCTTTGGGATGTGGAAGGAAACCGGAGCACCTGAAGGAAACCCACATGAGCACAGGGATGGCATGCAGACTCTGCACAGAAGGCACCCCAGCCGAGGATCGAACTGGAGAACATCTTGCTGTGAGGTGACAATGCTAACCACTGCACCACCGTGGCCGCCCCCCAGATAATATATTACCTGAAATGTATAAATTAATCCCTAATCAGGCTATATCTTTACTTTTGAAAGTATATAACATAGTAAAACAAGATATAAATATCCCACCCTCCTGGAAATATTCACTGATATCCCCTATACTTAAAGAAGGCAACGATGAGAAACAATGCCCACCATATAGACCAATATCATTATTAAACATAGATAATCAAATGTTCATGGCAATATATGCAGACAGAATCAAGCACTTTCTCCCCATGTTATTCCATGAAGACCAAACAGGCTTTATCAAAGGAAGAAATACATATGACAACCTTAAAAGAATTTTGACTTTAATAGATTATACTAAACAAATAAATTTTGATTTAAACATAATTTCTCTAGACATTAACAAAGCCTTTAATTCTGTTAACTATAACTTTCTAACATTAGTCTTAAAAGGATATAATTTTCCCACAAATGTTAACACTTTCATCCATTCATTATATAAATAATCTATAGCATATGTTAAATTAGGATCCTATAGATCAGGACCTATACAAATTAAAAAGGGAACTAAACAAGGTTGCCCTTTATCACCACTGCTATTTGCCTTAATAATAGAAACTTTTGCGAATCAAATTAGGTCAAACAATAACATTAAAGGAATACATATTAACAAAACTTTGAACCTTAAACTACAACTTTTTGCTGAAGACATACTTCTAACTCTTTCAGACAGTAACACATATTTACAGCCTTTATTTAATGACATAAAAGACTTTCAAAGTGTTTCAAGTTTACACTTTAATGAAAACGAAACAAAATTCATGTCATGCATTACCGAAAAGAAACATATAAACAAAAAATGTTCCAAATTCCTAGCAGAAGGCAACAAAATATTATTTTTAGGTATAGATCTGCTTGAAGATTTAACAGACTCACTTATATTTAATTATAAAAATCATTAGATAAAATAGAGCAAGCAATATCTAACTGGACCAAATATATATTCACAATGGGAGACAGACTATATCTTATTAAGTCAGTCATTTTTCCCAAGATATTATATCTAATACAAAGCTTTTCATTGCCACCTCCCAATTATATCATCCAAAGATTTAACAAACTAATACTAAACTTCTTGTGGTTCCCAAATAAACCTCAAATTGCTTTAAATAAACATCTATCAAACTGGGAAGAAGGAGGAATTAATCTACCAGACATTGAGACATATATTATATCATCTGTTGTCAAAAATATAACCTTATGGTTAAATACTCATTAGATACCTATTTGGAAACAAATACATGAACACATTTTATATAGAACTTAGTCAAAATCATAAAAAAACTGTTTAACCATTATACCATCACCACTCGTCTGGTTGTTAAAAGATCACCTAGTAGGGAAAAATAAAAGCAATAATTTGCCTTCAAAATATATAAATATTACCTTAACAACTTTTAAAAATATATAAACAAAGTCTCTAATTTTAATTTCTTGTTTTTTTTACCTTTCCAATAGCCTTTACACCTTCTATTCTTGATACATCCCAAATTCAAAAAATAAATATACTAAAGAACGGTACAATAAACTATTGGCATCAACTGGTAGAACAAGGGAAATATTAACTAATGATCAAATAATTAAATATAATATAAATAATGACTCATGTCTACTTCTACAAAATCTAAGACAATACCTTATAAATAGAACTGAACAAATGCAAGTAAAAGTCAGACAAACTGTTCCAGAATTTATTGAATATCTTATTATAATCACAAATAAACCTTATCATGGTAATGGTTACCTGTCTAATATTTACAAACTTATTAAAAAACAAAAGTCTACTCTGTAGGCAACTACTGGGATTACTATACATAGATAAACAACCACCCTCCTAATGAAGAAGAGAAAAATATTATTTTATAATCATCAAAACAATCAACTTTGTCAATATATTGGCAGTTATTCACTTGGAGATATTTAAACAGAAGTTTTTATACACCACACAAATTAGCCAAGTTATTTGCTAGTGAAGATAAATGCTGGAGCAACTAAAATAAGAGTTGACTGGCAACATATTTTCTATGATTGTAAGTGTCTCACATTGTATTGGAAACATTATTTTTTTTCAGATTGTCTTCAATGATAATTATCAATTAACAAAATTAATGATATTATTCAACACCCCCTATCCCGGACTGTGTGCCAAAAAAAGATTTCAAGATACTATGGACACTGATGGCAGTTGCACGCAAAATTATCACCATGCACTGGAAAAGCACATCATCTCCCGCATTTAAAGAGTTTAAAAACCTATCCTTGATGGTTGGACATATGGAAATATCTACACTAAAGAACAGAGCAATCAGACCTACATCACTTTATAACTCTCGGATGAAAATACTGGAAATATTTGAGAAAATGGACAAAGATTTATGAAATGATTTATTATTCTTCACAATCTACTTAAATGTGTTATTGTTTTTTTCCTGTATAGACACTAATGTATATATAGTTAAATAATGTTTTGTTCTTTATAGGTTTTAGAATTGTATATATGTTTTTCATTTTGAATTTATGTAATGTCTGACAAAATATCATACTTCATAATAAAAAGAAATTAAGTAAAAAAAGAAGTACAGTGTTAGTATTGTGGGAAGGATGGAAGCCAAGTTGTGTGGGGATAGGAGTTTTTCCTGCAGGAGATGGTTTATCAATTGTTTCTGAATACATTTTCAAGTATTTTTGAGAGGGAGGATAAGATTACTATAGGTCTAAAATTAGTAATGTCTGTTGATTTTCCTCCTTTGTGCAGAGGGATAATGTGCAACATTTTTCCAGAGAGGAAATGTAGGATTCCTAGATTGACCTGTTTGCAAGGATTGAGAAAAGACAGGCAATACTATCAGCTGTTGTTTTAAGGTACTCACTTGGAGGACCATCAGCTGAAGAAGAGTGTGGTGTAAGTTTGTTTAAGAGTAGTTTTATATAGGATGTGGGCACAGGTTTGAAGGTGAAAGAAGATGCTATGATACATAGCTGTTGGACAAGTCTAAGGTTCAATGTTGGGGAATTCTTGGTTGGAGATGCAATACTGTCTATGAAAGAAGAGTTGAATTGTAATTGCAATTTTGAGTAGTGAGTAATTGGGACATGGGTTAAGGCTGAATTTTTTACCACAATGCAAGATTTATTTAATGGCTGTCCAGATTTTTTTAGGGTTGTGTTTACTTTTATTCTGAAAGTTACTGTAGTATAGTTTTTGCCTTCATTTATTTGCTTGGTTAGATTGCAGACAGCAACGTTTAGAATTTGTAATATGGTTTATGATTACTGTATATATTTACAGTTATATACAGTGGAAAACTACACTCAGTTATTATTAATAAAGTTATTGTGGTCACTCCTGCAAATGTGTCTAGTGTTTTTTTCTTGGGAACTGAGTCCAGAAACAATTGTCAACTTTCTGTCCCCCCCCCCCCCCCGAGTCTGTAGTACTAGCACCTGGCAATGCTTCCTGAATGTAGGTTGCTGTAACTTATAATGAAGCAACTTGTAGATGCGTTTTATCCAGTTAGAGTCAGTGTCACTAAGCTTATGTTACATCAGACTAGTGCTTTCTTCCGTATCCATTTACCTGGTTCCTTCATTACAAATAAACACACACACACACACACACACACACACACACACACACACACACACACACAATACTATGGACAGAGCATATTAAAGTTTGAGTTATCATCCATTTATTTAAAGTGCATACTTTAAAGCACAGACCAGAGACTTTTGAACATGTATTGTGAATTTAATACTTTTCTTCCTCTTATTTATATTTCTGTGACATCGACATAAACTTTTACTTGTAATCATACATTTGACAACCTTGTTGACATCTGTACATGAGATCTAATTCATGTCAGCATATTCTGTTGAAAACTTTCAGCTTACAAGACCATACACAAAACGTCAATGTGGAGATAAGTAAATTAAGTTGTTCTGTTTTAATGCTTTCAAATAATACTACTCAGAATCCAATACTTTCTTTTATAGTCATTTAAGAATGTTCACTGAAAAAAGAACAGAAAATATTGCATGGTTAAGAAATGAGCCTTTCACTGTTCCAGTATGACAAATTACAATTCTGATTAATTGCTGTGTAATTCAATCATTTGTATTTGATATTTGTCTGCCCCTTTTAAACAAGCCTATAAAATTAAGATAGAGTGTCCTTTTTCTCTGTAGGCTGCTAGTGACAAGTCTGAAAGGCCATAAATTGATCCACAAAAGTCACACTGGCAATTTACCATTGCTTATGGCTGAGCATAATATTTGTGAATATTTTCAAACATTCAGAATGTGCAGTGAGATGGAACAGTAAGAAAAAGAGATATAGTGCAACCTAAGTCTTTTGCATCTCTAACTTCAAAAGGTTCTGATTTATTTTGACAAACTACTGACCTTTTTCTTGATGAGCATGGAAGAATGTATCACTGTTGTTATTTTATATCTCTCTCCTACACAAATAAAGTTTAAACCCATTTCTCTGTGTTTAATTTTGACAGGATCAACATGTAGTAAGCAGCAGTAGCAAATACAGCTTTGCATAAAATAATGATGTAAGGGCTGGATACAAAAAAATCTTTTATAAAGCTCCAAGTATTCACGCATGAGTAACTCCAAAAAAGGGCAGGACTTGTGATGGCAGTTCACAGAAAGTAGCCAGGAAAAATGAAGAGTTTGCTATTCTCATCCACAGACAAAAATACAAATATTCTGAAACATAGAAGCAGAGGTGTAGCCAGAAATGTTTAGTTTGTACTCAAATCTCATGTTGTTCCTCCCAATAATTTAAAAATGCACTCAACCTTTAAATTGTTGCCCTTTTGTACTATGAAAAAGGACACATTTCTAATTGTTGTCAGCTATAATCATAAATGGTTATTTTTAGAAGGACATTCTTATTTCGTAATTGTGTTTTGTATAGCTCTAAACAGCAAATAGTAATAGTTCTGTCTTCTGAGCTATTTGCCCCATAATATATCTAAGATATGTTCAGAAAAATATATTCATTTGAGTACATTGAGTATATCTAGAGGTGTTGTAGCACCTTTTATTGATCCAGCGCAGGCTTTACAAATACTCAAACGTTTGGACTAACAGGAAGTCTTTCCTTGGGAGTTATTAATTTACTGATGGCAATATGTATTTCTGTCTCTAAATGAAAGTACATAATGTCTTACTCGCAAACTAGAAAAAAAAAAAAAACAAGACACTTGACAGATGCCACCTTTGAATGTATGGAATATGTCTGCAGTTAATATCATACACGAGTTATGGTTTTAGCTAACTGAAAGAAAGAGAGAGAGGAGGAGAGGGAAAGAGAGAGGAAAATATGTTGACATGTCAGTGTAAGCTTCTGATAGGTGCCAATCAAAGTAAAAAGTACTGAAAACAGTTTTGTTATGCTGTTAAGTTTTTCTCTAAATATCAAGGCCTACCTGGCTGTTGAGTTATTGTTACTACTGTTCAGAGTTGAATGTTAACTTATGTGTTAAAAACTGCTCTCATGTCATGAACAAAATATAAATGACACATTACATAAATTCCAGTAATCTCTGAAGCACTGTTAAATACATGAGATAGTGAGCATTTTGGTTTTAAGGTAAAATCATTCCTTCACCATTGGAGTTTACTGTTTGATGCTCAGGGGTAAAGTTCTTGAGTTGGCGATGTTTCTACAACAGTACCCCGCAGGGGGTTTCACACAGTATAGGCGTGGCTAGATTTTCTGGCATGCTTAATGGTGGTGATGTAGCATGCTAATTATGCAGGATTGACATGTCCTGCAAATTGCCTGTGATATCATGAATACTCCATGTGTAAAGTAGTTTACACTCTTCCTCAAAGTACTCAGTGCGATCGTGGAGTTGGTATATTTTTTTATTTATAATTTTCTATTTATGTACATGGAGGGTGCAGGGAGGCTTGGCCTCCTGCAAAAAGCGCAGGGAGAAAAAAGTAATATTTGTGAGCTAGACTGTCAGAAAACCATGTGTTTGCAAACAGAAGGTTCGTGGTCTGCACTCTTGTGGGAGGAGAGGCTGGACTCTGCCCTTCTGAGCTGGGAATTTCTGGTTAAAGGCTTATAGTGCCTGCATATTTCAACTGTTTCTTACTGAAATTGGTACACCTTGTTTGCTGTAGCATAGACTAGATCCAGGCCTGCTGAATCTAGCTCTGTTTGTATGTGTGTTGTTTGTTTGCTTGTTATTTCCCTGAAACGCTAATACCACCTAAACCGCGGCTTTTCAGCGCTTCTGTGAATCCCCAGTGATATCTGCATTGCTTACTGTACTCATTTCCTTGTTTCACTTAAAAGAAAGTTACTGTTTGTCATTTTTGCATTTAAGTTACCTGTAACACATTGCATTTAAGTTACTTGGCACTTGCTCACTAAAGCAATTATATAAGTCAGCACTAAAAAATTAAAAGCACTACACTCTCACAAAGTCCTCTCGAGTACCTTGTTCCCCATTGGCCCTTTTTTTTCAATTATAAAGGAATTCCCAATACTATTCTAGCATGTCCAAAGGTCATATGTCAATATTCTCTCCGGTCCAGCTGGTGAATCTGGGAATCTTGAGGCAATGTTACAACTGCCTCATGTACACAGACAACCCTCTTCTCCTCCCAATAAATTCCAACACATGTGAGAGATGCATCCATATAGCCAAACTGGAGGCTAAGCTCTCTCAACTCAGTACTGGCGTAACCAGTCAGGAGGAGAAGGAAACCACACTCAGTACAATTCCAGTCTCCCATAGACCTACCACGACAGCAGACCAAACACATAAACATACAAAAACATACTCGGAGGCTCTAAATAAAAATCTGCCTAAGCAGCAGAGACCTCCAAAGCCGACACCCAAGCAACCGCTACCCCAAAACAAAACACGTGCAACACATATCTCACAAAGCCAGTGTGCCGAACAGTCACAGCCCTTAAGGCTAAACAACATACCTGATACACTTGTAATAGGTGACTCTATCATCAGGCACACTGACGTCCCGCTCACCAGGCTGAACAAGGAGAAGATTACGGTGAGCTGCCTGTCGGGCGCTAGGATCCGCCACATAACACAAGCACTCAGGTCACTCCAAGGCAAGTACAAATATGACTCAGTCATTGTCCATGCTGGTGTGAATGACCTGAGACGTACCTCCCTGGACTACATGAAAAGAGACATAGAGGAGCTCTCTGAACATGTGGCCCAGGCCGGTATGACCCTGACCTTGAGTAGCATCTTACCCTCACCAAGAATGATGCCACAATATGAAGACAAGATGATCAATTTCAACAATTGGCTTAATTATTGGTGTCATTCAAAGGGGATCCAATGCCTGTCAGCCTGGGATGACATGCTCGACAAGCCACAATGCTTCGCTAGGGACGGCCTGCACCTGTCACCCCTGGGCTTTCGGATATTGGCAAAGGCTCTTGCTACCCCCATAGTGCCTTTTTTAGGCAAGGCTCAAAAGACAAACCCACCTCCATAGGTATCACAAGGGATAAGAAACTAAGAGTAATGCTACTCAACGCCAGAAGTCTAAACCTCAAGATGCACGCACTCGAAACTCTCCTTAGCTTGGAGAAAATCGATATCTGTGCAGTAACAGAAACCTGGTTCAAGGCTCCTGAGAGCACCCCAGCACTACCAGGTTATACCTCATACCATGCTTTTCGGCCCCAAAACTTGGACCGACCAACAAAAGGAGGGGGAGTATCAATATTCGTCAAAGATACCCACACCTCCAGGTTGGTGGCACAGCACAAAGCATCAGAGACTATCCATGTGCAACTAACAGTGGGTAAAACTGCCTTCCAGTTTATAGCCTGCTACAGACCACCCTCCCTAACCCAGGAACCCCACTCGGCCTTCATGAGAACACTGGAAAATATGAAGGTCTCTCCAAACACCATTAAATTGGGCGACTTCAACTACCCAAACATAGATTGGGAGCATTACTCTAGCTCCAGCACCCTAGCCCAAAGTTTCCTAGAATTTATAAACTCAAATGCTATGGAACAACTTGTTACCACTCCCACAAGAGGGGAAAACATACTGGACCTGATCATCACCAACATGGGGACTCTATGCTCCAGACCAGAAGACCAGAAGTGTATCCCTCACTGGTAAGATCAGGCCATAAACTAATCTCACTGGATGTTCACATCCCGACACCACCCCCTGCCCAGAAAACCACAGTGAAAAACTTCTCTAAAGCAAATTTCACACTCCTCAAAACTGAGGTGGAATCCTTCAAAGCCCCCGGGCATGTGGAAAATACGGCCCAGACCGCAGAATCCTTTATAAACGCATTCTATGAACACCTTCAGGAATGCATGGATCATGCGATCCCAAATAAAACCAAGACCCAATCCTCCAAAGGCAGACGTCCTGTCTGGTGGACCCCAGCCATAAACAAGCTATACAATAGAAGGAGGAAGCTACTAAATGATAGAGCAAAATTCCAAAAAGGGAAGGCATCTCTGATCAGTATTAGCAAAAAACTACGGGCACTCATAAAATCGTCTAAGGCCATCTTCGAGAGAAAAATTGCACAGGACACTAAGGATAATCACAAGGCTTTCTTTAGCTATGTTAGGAACCTGGGTGGTAATTCCCAGATATGCTCAGAATTAGTCCAAAATGACAAAAAATACACCGAACCCACAGACATTGCCAACATCCTAGCTGACAGGTTCAGCGCAAACTCCCCCCCCCTCCCCACCAAAATGGCAAATATCTATTCCAGCAGAGTGCTGCTCCCCTGACATCTCGGATGCTCAGGTAAGAGCCGCCCTCTCCAAAGCAAAAAACACAGCATCAATGGGACCAGACGGTGTCCCGGGCTGCGTCCTACATGAACTCCAAGAAGAGCTAAACCCAAACATAAAACTACTGTTCAATCTTAGCCTTACTACAGGATATGTACCCAAAGAGTGGCGTACAGCAACTGTGGTCCCTCTCCACAAAGGTGGTGCCTCAATGGATCCTGGAAACTATCGCCCCATAAGCCTGACTAGCTTGGTCTGCAAAGCTATGGAAAGGATAATCATGGACCTCATAAATAAAGATATTGGGGACCTACAGACACTGGATCCTACCCAGTTCGGCTTTGTTAAGGGCAGATCCTGCCTCTTAAACCTGGTTGATTTCTTTGAAACAGTCACCAAGGCCATTGACGAGGGGAATGTGGTCCACACAGCCTACCTGGACCTCACAAAAGCCTTCGATACAATACCCCACTCGGGCATTATAGATAAGCTCAGCAGCTTAAATATAAACCCCTATGTCACTAGATGGGTTGCAAACTGGCTCAAGGACAGAACCCACATGGTTAGAATTGCTGGAGCCATGTCAGACTCCAAACCAGTTACAAGTGGCGTCCCACAAGGCTCAGTCCTGGGACCTCTCTTGTTCAGTATATATTTCTCAGAGGTACAGGCCAACACGGAAGGACTGTGGCTGACCAAGTTCGCAGATGACTGCAAACTGGGCCATAATCGACTTTCCACCGGACACAAGCATCCTCCAAAAGGGCCCCATAGAAACAGACAACTGGTGCCAGAGCCATGGCCTCAAGCTAAACGCCAAAAGTGTATAGTCATCCCTTTGGCAAAACAAAGGTGCCCACAAATTACCACATAGGTGGTAATCCATTAAGTACAGAAGAAGTAATTAGGGACCTGGGGACCCAAGTTGATAGCAATCTCTCATTTGACAACCACGTGGCCAAAGTGGTTAGAAAAACATTTTATATAGCCCACCTAATCATGAAGGGATTCACATCTAGATCAGGGAGGTCATTGTGCCTCTTTACTCATCCCTCATCAGGCCCATAATTGAGTACAATGCCCCTTTTGGGATGTACCTTACCAGACACCTGCAGCAACTGGAAAGACCCCAAAAGTACCTCACCAAGAGGATCAAAGGGCTCAAACAGATGTCATATGCTGCCCGGTTAAAGAAACTCCAGCTCTACTCAGTGGCATACCGCCTGTTCAGAGGCGATCTGTGCCTGACGTATAAAGCCATGTCCAACCGGAATTAATGGACATGCTGCACCTCAGAAAATCCAAATCCTATCGAGCTACACGCTCGAGAGACTTGAACCTCAGCACTGAAATAAATAGGACATGCTGGAGGGACAGATTCATAACCCAGAGGCTCCCTTCACTCTGGAATAAAATCCCAGTCCAGGTTAGGCAGAGTCCCTCATTGACTCTCTTCAAGAGGAATCTTGATGAGTGGATGGGAGATCGTAGGTTTACCCCGGGTATGACTTCTGTGTCACTGTTAGACAGAGGCACAGTATACTAACCTCAAAAAAAGGGCATAGCAAAATTAATTTAAAATGGGTGGCGAAAGCCAAACACATTCTGGCTAGACTTATAAATGCCCTAGGGCAGATAGCCTAGTATGAACCTATGAACCTATGTGTAGGACAGATGCACGTTTTGTCAAAAGAGATTACCCAAAGTTTGTAAATACTAAACAGTTTATTAAGTAAGAAAGTAACTTCTCCTTTGATTTTAAAGGTTTATTTTTTCCTGAGTAAGCCCCCCTGCGCCCCCCCATGTATATAAATAGAAAATTATTTTTCACAATACTTGAATAAACATGAAGACGATTCGGCATAAATGGGTGGGTTAAGAAAGTAACTTCTCATTTTATTTTAAAGGTTTAGTACTATGAGTTGTAATTTTTATGAATATTCATGCAGGCAACTAAACCATCTTATGTTTATTCAAGGATAGTGAAAAAGAAATGCCCATGTGCAGACTGTTGGGTGGGGGTTGGGCGGGCCTTGGTACTGTGTATTGGGGGAGGGGTACTGTTGTAAAACAATGCCAGTGTCTGATAAAAGCAAGATCCAGGTTTAAACTGCTGACTGAACAACTGAAGTACCATTGTCTGGTTTTCCAAAGACATATGGACATGCCCTAGAAGAGCCGTAACGGACAAAGATGATCACATTGGGGAGGGCTTTACTAGAAAGGCTCACGCAGACTCTGCTACACTTTGCTGTGAGGGAAAGGTTAGTTTGCTTTTTATTTGTTGTATTTTGTATTACTTTATTGCCTTTTTCCATTTTGAATACTGTGATTTGTTTTCTTTACCTTGTGTTTTACTTGTATTCTGCTTTTAACTGCATATTAAAACTTGAAAAGAGACCACAGCTCTGTCTCTTATGACTCGGGTAGAAATCAGAACAGATCAATTAAGGACTCACACATAAGACTGAACAGGTCAGTTAAGGTTAATCATCTTGAATTGAGGGGGGTGGAGCTAGGAACTAAACCTTCTATTTAAGGGGTAAAATAAAACATTTCAAAGCTTTACTAGTAAGGCTCACCCAGACTCTGCTACACTTTGCTGTGAGGGAAAGGTTAGTTTGCTTTTTATTTGTTGTATTTTGTATTACTTTATTGCTTTTTTCTATTTTGAATACTGTGATTTGTTTTCTTTACCTTGTGTTTTACTTGTATTCTGCTTTTAACTACATATTGAAACTTGAAAGGAGACCACAGCTCTGTCTCTTGTGAGTCAGACAGAATTTGTTATCCCTACTCTCCCACCCGGTTACTGTTTTGTTCTTAAACACCACGGCCTTTCTAGTTGCCTGCCCCTTATGTTAATGTGACCATATATCTCATTTCCTCTCTGCTTTTGCTGGCTTGTGTGAGTAGGCCCAAAATTATCATTTTGTGAAATCACTTTCCTTCAACTATTTAAATTTGTTGGCCATTCTACTGTATTCCATAGTACCAGAATACAAATATGACCACCCCCTTTCAATCTATCTTGCTGTTTTAAAAGTAGTGACTCTTCACTAAAACTTAACTTTTTAGACAGGTAAAATTTAAGTTACCTACTTTCACATCTGACTCCTCTAGTGCACACTGCAGTGTTTATGATAAACCATTTTTTTCATCCACAGTGGTGCAGTGGTAGCGTTGTTGCCTCACAGCAAGAGGTTCTCCCATTCAATTCTCAGCTGGAGTGGGGGGAGTGCCTTCTGTGTGTAGTCTGCATGTCCTCCCCATGGTTGGGTGGGCGTTCGAAAGACGCGTAAATGCGCGTGTCTTCGTTGAAGGTTGAATGTCGAGCTGGCACCTTGGTGTTCATGAAAAATCTACTGCCAATCATTAGCGGACCGGTGTTCCTCTGTGGTGACCCCTAACCGAGAAAAGCTGAAAGACAAACAACAAGACAAACAACAACCTTTAAGCATCCCTGTGATTAGCATTTGCTCTAAAACCTGCTGGAAAGCACTAGGAAGCCTTAAACTGATACAAGCACTCAACTCTCCTTGTTAATAAGGCAAAATTAATCATAGGCACTAAACAGCCTATAATTGCAAAGTACCTTGCTAAGGTAAGGTAAAACAGCTCTTGTACTTTACAAAAAAAAAAAAGCACCAAACCAGGCATGTCCAAGGGTCACCTTCCGGTGATTTCTCCTGTCCACCTGGTGAATCTGGGCATACTTGGGCAATGCAGCAATTGCCTCATGTACACAGACAACCCTCTCCTCTTACCACCCAACACTACAACCTGCGAGAGATGCACTTACGTAGCCAAACTGGAAGCAAAGCTCTCTTCACCCAAAATTGTGCTAGACAGTGAAGAAGAGAAGGTTAATACCCGCACTGTCCCATAAGCAACACATAGCCCTTCTAAATCCACACCACCAACACCCTCACATAGCAACACTAAACCTTCATATGCGGAGGCACTTAACAGTAACCTGCCCAAGCAACAAGGACTTCCGAAGCTGAAATGCAAACAAACACCAATCACAACCAAAGTGCCACATAGCTCACAACACCAGTGTGCCACCCAACAACAGCCCCTAAGGCAAGACAACATACCCAACACTTTAGTCATAGGTGACTCTTTAGTCAGACACACTGATGTCCCACTCACCAGGCTGAACAAGGATAAAATTACAGTTAGCTGCCTGTCAGGTGTCAGGATCTACCACATAATGCATGCACTCAAGTCATTTCACAACAAGTACAAATATGGCTCTGTCATTGTCTATGTTGGAGTGAATGACTTGAGACGTACCTCCCTGGACTACATGAAAAGAGACATGGAAGAGCTCTCAGATCATATGGCCCAGGCAGGTATGACCCTAGCCCTGAGTAGCATCCTGCCTTCACCCAGAATGATACCACAGTATAAGGACAAAATGATTTACTTCAACAATTGGCTAAGCTTCTGGTGTCATTGAAAGGGTATCCAGTATCTGTCTGCCTGGGATGACATGATTAACAGACCATGGTGCTTTGCAAGAGATGGTCTGCACCTGTCACCCCTGGGATTCAGGTTACTGGCTAAGGCTGTTGCCACCCCTATAGTGCCTTTTTTAGGCAAAGTTCAAAGGAAAAAATGCCACCATAACAAGTATAAGCATGCACAATCTGAAGGTAATGCTACTTAATGCTAGAAGTCTAAACCTCAAAATGCACTCTCTTGAGGCACTCCTAAAAATGGAGAATATTGATATCTGTGCAGTAACTGAGACCTGGTTCAAGGCTTCAGAGAGCACCCCTGCAATACCAGGCTACAAGTCTTACCACACTTTTCGGCCACCAAACCAGGATCGAAACATTAAAGGTGGAGGAGTGTCCATATTCACCAAGGATATTCACACCACCAGGCTAGTTGCCCAACACAATGCATCTGAAATTCTCCAGGTGCAACTAACACTAGGTAAGACTGCAATCCAAATTGTAGCTTGCTACAGATCCTCCACCATGCCCTAAGATTCTCACCACACCTTTCTAAAAATACTGAAAAATATTTAGATGCATTCAAACACCCTAATACTGGGTGATTTCAACTACCCTGCCTTTAACTGGGAAAACTACTCATGGACCAATACCTTTGGCCAACGGTTCTTGGAATTCATAAATTCTAATGCCCTGGATCAGCTAATCCATAGACCCACCAGGGGCTCCAATATCTTAGACCTGGTCATTACCAACATGGGAAATCGATGCTCCACACCTATAGTCACCCCCTTGTTGGTCAGGTCTGACCATAAGCTAATCACCCTTGACATCCACATCCTACCCCCACCCCGCAGTAAGGAAACTTCTGTAAAAAATTTCTTCAATGCCAACTTCATGCTACTCACATTAGAAGTGACAAACGTCATGACACCCATGCAGATGGGAACTGAAAGTTTGATTGATGAATCCTACACTAAGGCACTGTATGAGCACATCCACTCGTGCATGAAACGTGCCATCCCAAATAGAACCAAGACGGTCTCAAAAAAATAAAGCCAATCTGGTGGTCCCCTGCCATAAACAAACTTTACAACAAAAGGAAGAAACTGTTCCAGAAAAGAGGAAAATCCCAGGATGCAAAAAACTCTCTTACCAGCCTCAGTAAGATGCTGAGATCCCTCATAAAATCCTCCAAAGCTCGTTACAAAAATAAAATTGCCAAAGTTTCCAAAGATAACCACAAGGCATTCTATAGTTATGTCAAGAATCTAAATGGCAATGCTCAGATCTGCTCTGAGCTACAACATAATGGCATTAAATGTACTGATCCTGAGGATATTGCCAATATCTTGGCAGATTGATTCAGTGCCAACTTCACCCCCCTCTCTCCCCCTAAAGGGCCCATCTCAATACCAAAAGATTGCCAAATTCCGGTAATAATGGCCACACAGGTAAAAAAACACACTCTCCAAAGCTAAGAATACAGCATCCATGGGACCAGATGACATCCTGGGCTGTGTACTACATGAACTACAAAATGAACTGGCACCTCACCTAAGTGTCATGTTTAATCATAGCCTCACCTCAGGCTTCATATCCACTGAGTGGCGCACAGCTACAGTTATCCCACTCCATAAGGGGTGATCCACTGTGAATCCTGAGAACTACTGCCCCATCAGTCTGACGACCCTGATTTGCAAGGCCATGGAATGTATTATCATGGAACTTATAAACAAAGACACTGGCAACCTTCAAACACTGGACCCCACCCAGTTTTGGTTCATGAAGGGCCAATCTTGTCTCCTGAACCTGATTGACTTCTTTGAATCAGTCTCCAGAGCTGTCGACGAGGGTAAGGTGTTCCACACAGCATATCTGGACCTCACCAGGGCATTTGACACCATCCCCCACTCTGTAATCATAGATAAACTTACTAAGCTGGGAATTAATCCCTATGTCACTCGATGGGTTGCCAACTGGCTTACCGACAGAATCCACACTGTAAAAGTAGCTGACTCCAAATCCAGCTCCAGACAAGTGACAAGTGGAGTACCCCAGGACTCTGACTAACAAAGTTTGCAGATGACTGCAAACTGGGAGCCATTTTTGAATCCCCAAATGATGTGGATATTCTACAAAAGGGCCTTGCAGAAACAGCTGCTTGGTACCAGAGCCATGGGCTCAAGCTCACTGCCAAGAAATGTATAGTTATCCCCTTTGGGAAAAAACATGTACCCATGAATTACCACATAGGTGGCAGTGCACTAAACACAGAAAGTGTGATAAGAGACTTAGGGACACAGGTGGACAGTGGTCTCACCTTTGATAACCACATCACCACAACAGTCAGGAAATCCTTCTATGCAGCACACCACATCACTAAGGGCTTTTCATTCAGAAAAAAGGAGGTCATTGTCCCACTGTACTCATCCCTCATTATACCCATTATATAATACAACACCCCGTTTGGTATGTACCTCTCAAGACATCTGCAACAACTGGAAAGGCCGCAGAAATACCTCACTAAAAGAATCACAGGCCTAAAGCATGTGCCCTATGCTGACCATCTAAAATAAGTCCAGCTATACTCTGTGGCATATCGTCTACTCAGAGGTGATTTCTGCTTAACATACAAGACCATGTCAAACCCAGAGCTGTTGGACATACTACACTTAAAGAAATCCCAATCCCTCAGAGCCACACCCTCCAGGGATCTAAATCTTGTCATCACAATGAACAAAACATGCTGGAGGGATAGGTTCCTGACCCAGAGACTCCCCAGACTCTGGAATAGACTGCCCATACATGTTAAGTAGAGCTCCTCTTTGGCCCTCTTCAAAAGGAACCTTGATGATTGGATGGGAGATAGGAAATTCACCCTGGGGATCATGTCAGTCACCCTGCTAGACAGGGGTCCAGGGAAGTAAATATTGTGGGAAGAAATAGCCAGGGAATTGTTATGGCTAGGCTTGTATAGGCCCTAGGGCCGATGGCCTAGTACCAACCTTTGAACCTATGAGAATGTGCTGCCACTGGCTTGCTAGTGAGTTTACCTGTGACTGTGTGTCTATGGGCATTTATCCTGTTTCTGAATGTGTATCCTGTTTCTCCTATATAATCTGTATCTGGACATTTCTTGCATTTGATTAGGTAAACCACATTCTTAGAAGTGCATGTAAAGGAACTCTGTACTTTGAAACTTCTGTTCTGTTACATTATGCTGAAAAAGAGCACAGATCATCTGACATATTTTGTGTCTTGTACAATAGCAGTGTTTTGTGCTTTTTTAGTTTGTCTTATGCTCTGGTCTGTGTATGCTTCTGACAAGATGATTGTTTAGATTTAGTAGTTGTTTCAGTTATGGTAGTGAATGATTCCTTTTTGTCTGAAAGCTTGAGTATTTGTAAAGTGTGGCCTTTTTCATAACAGCTGTTTTTTTTTTATTTTGTAAGTTGTCAACAGGTATGCAAGAGGAAATACCAGTTTATAAGGAATATATTTTTTTTATTAATGTCATGAAAAAATGAGATCTAAGTATGCTGCCAGTCATACAGAAATGAATCTACAACTATGGCATTTGTGTTACAA
Source organism: Protopterus annectens (assembly GCF_019279795.1). Taxonomy (NCBI): domain Eukaryota; kingdom Metazoa; phylum Chordata; order Ceratodontiformes; family Protopteridae; genus Protopterus; species Protopterus annectens. The sequence goes on along the minus strand of NC_056728.1, from coordinate 1,639,195,783 downwards.
TCTTTTCCTGATGCCATATTCCAGTGTAAGCTATGAAAACAGATGTATGCACGTGTATATAGATAGACAGATGGATATTTGTGTGTGTGTGATGTTACACAAGGTAGTTTCAATGTGACAGCCTTCATTACTGCTGCAGAAGTCAATGACAAATTAATGAGCAGCAGTGTTTGTGAACCTGCTCTGACACAGTTTGTTTAGAGAAATACAAAGCAAGGAATCCATCAGTTAATCAACAGTAAGAAAACAAAAACAAAATCATTAGGAAGGCCAAGAAGATTGCCAAGATATTCACAAACTCTGATATGTATTTAATTTGGTGATAGCATGAACAAAATATGCGAGTCACCTGCTAGACACCTGCTATTCTTTGACTTTCTTTGATATGAAATGTTATACAATGTTATTTTTTAAATATTTAATGTTTTTTTTTCATTTATACAGTTGTGTTATTAACTTTGCTGCATCAAAACACTTGGTTCTGCAGCTCAGTTTCCAAATGGAGTGTCTGCTGTGCAAAGTTTACATGTCCTTCGTCTGTTCACTTGGCATTTTGCAGCAGTCTTTGTTTTCCTCCCATATTCTAAGTGAGCTGATGAGTCTCTAAATTGCCTGAAGGTGTGTGTGTGTGTGTGTGTGTGTGTGTGTGTGTGTGTGTGTGCTCTTGTGTGCATATGTATGTGCTTGTGCGCACGCACATTGTGTGTGTGTGTGTGTGTGTGTGTGTGTGTATCCTATGATTGATGGGCATGCTATCAGATCTGGTCCCATGCCTTAAGGCCCATTAGTAACTGGAATATGCAGCCCTGAGTATGAGAAAACAGGTGTTGGAAGTGACTGAACAGCTGTTCTGCTTCCCCATTATATAATAAGAGGTAGAAACCTTTGCACATGCTTTTTATAAACCTGACATTGTTTTTGTGCTTTTACTTCCTTTTTGTAAATTAAGCTTTGGGCAACATGCACTCCTCCCTTCATTCTGGGTACTACAGTTTCTGGGATTAGAATTCAGCATGTGAAGTTTTGTTTCGTGTGTGTGTGTGTGTGTGTGTGTGTGTGTGTGTGTGTGTGTGTGTGTGTGTGTGTGTGTGTGTGTGTGCGCACATCTGTGAGGTTATGTGAGACATCTGTATGAGATCTTTCCTGTCAGTTTCTGAAAACAAAGTGCTGTTGCAAGAGTGCCATCATACCTCTCACTAATATCTAAAGAATCACTTCAGTACTAGTTATAAAATTATATCACATCTCGTCACCTGACTCTGGTACAATACACACCCAGAGCTTTGCTAAGATCTGTTGCAACGGTTTCAAAAAGTTCCACCTTTCCAGGATAGCAATTAGTTCACCTGTAACGACAATACAGTAAGACTCCTAGTCCTGGTTTTCCCAGACATTTTTGTCTCTGACTGCAATCAGACCTGAAAGATAAAATCCTTATGGCCTAAACCAACTCTTTTAATTTTCAACCCATTTTTCAAAATTAGCTGGACTGAGACTAACCTATTCCCTTCCAGAATTCTCTGTTAAAACATATACATTTAATCAGTTATAATAATACTGTGTGACATACATGTATATCTCTTTTCTATCCAGCAGGGTCCATTGTTGATGCATTTTTAACACAAGCAACTTTACAAATACATTTTTAACACAAGCATCTGTGCAAATCAGTGTGATAGCCAAATGACTTTTTCCATTGGGATAGTTCATGGGATAGTTCTCTGAATTTGTCCAGTACACTATAGAAAGAATGGGCTAGATGTTATGAATTTGATTTGTCACTCATACATAGTTCCTCGAATTTCCTGACTTTTGTAGAGTCGACCATTATCAGATAGAAAAACATGAGGTTTTCCCTGCCTTGAGAATGTAGCTCTTAATATAATAATCACCCTTGCACTAGTTGCATGTCAGTTAAATTAAATTAATCACACTTGGAATAGTTGCATCTATCAATTTTACTTTTTCAGGCTACTTATAATCATCTACACATGTAAGATATACATTTGTTTAAATGGATGTAAATGTGTACCCACTTGGCTTCATGGATGACATGGCACCGAATATGCTAACAGATCTTCATTTGGATAGTTATTATGCAGACTGCGTGTGATACAACTGTGCATTACTTCTCTAATTTAAGTTTGATATGTTGCTCATAACCTGTTGATGTACAGTAGTACTGGAAAGCAATGTTTACAAAGATATTGCTATACAATATATATATATATATATATATATATATATATATATATATATATGGGTCTAGGACTAATCACTGAAAGCACATTTCACTGAAAGTCAAATGACTGTGCACAAATCACTGAAAGCACATTTCACTGAAAACACAATTCACTGAAACACATTGTACTGAAAGTTATATATGGCCTTTTCCCACTGTAGTGTGACCCTGGAGTTAGAATATATAGTAAGGGGGGGTGCCGCCCCCCACATTTGGGTGTGTGGGGGTGTAGCCCCCCCCACATAGTTTGGATATATATTAAGTTTAGCAAAGAGTAATTTACTGAAATTGCAAGTATCCATGTGTATAGTTCAAAATATTTAAAATAGGTGGGGGACTATGCCCCCCACACCACCCCTTACTATATATTCTAACTCCAGGGTCGCACTACAGTGGGAAAAAGGCCATATATAACTTTCAGTGAAATGTGTTTCAGTGAATTGAGCTTTCAGTGTATTGTGCACAGTCAAATGTGTTTCAGTGAAATGTGCTTTCAGTAAATAGTCCTAGACTTATATATATATATATATATATATATATATATATATGTGTGTGTGTGTGTGTGTGTGTGTGTGTGTGTGTGTGTGTGTATGTATATATATATATATATATATATATATATATATATATATATATATATATATATATGTATATGTATATAGATATATATAGATATATATTTATATATATGTTGTTGTTTGTCTTTCGGATTTTCCCAGTAAGGGGTAGCCGCAGCGCAACTCCGGTCCGCTAATAATTGGAAGTAGATTTTATGAAACGCCGAGGTGCCAGCTCGACGTCCAACATTCAACGAAGGCACACCCATTTATGCACGCATGTCTTTCGAATGCTACCCAACCACGGGGAGGACATGCAGACTCCACACAGAAGGCACTCCCAAGCCCAGCCGAGAATCAAACGGGAGAACCTCTTGCTGTGAGGTAACAACGCTACCGCCATACCACCGCAGCATGCCATGTGTGTGTATATAAATATATATATATATATATATATATATATATATATATATATATGTATATATATATATATATATATATATATATATACATTGTTCTACTAGTCACTAAATGCAAAGTAGATGAGGTCAATATTATTGAGCTTCATTCCTCAGAGGTAAAATTCCCACTCAGTACTCTCTCTATATAAGGAAACCACTGCCAGTGAGGTTTGCACTTGCATACTGACAGTGATTTCCTTTGCTTATGATTTCCTGTTATCTCTGCAGCTGTGTAACCAGTTAAAGGACAATCACAAGGCCTTCTTCACATATGTCCACAATCTCAAAGGTAACACCAAAATCTGCTCTGAAATGGTGATCAATAACACCACATACACAAATGTCATAGATATAGCCAACCTGCTAGCAGACAGTTTCAGTGAAAACTTCACTCCACTGTCCCCCCATCAGTAAACCAGGACATCCCCAGCACCTCCCCCCCTCCCCTCATCACCAGGGAGCAGGTCTTTAATGCTCTCTCAAGGCAAAACATACAGTCTCCATGGGACCCAACAACATCCATGGCTGTATCCTACTTGAACTCAGGCATAAGTTTTCAGCTCCATTAGGCACCCTATTCAACCAAAGCCTGAGCACTGGCTTTGTCCCAGCCAAATGGAAGACAGCCACTGAGATCCCTCTAGACAAAAGTGGAGCATCCACATACCAAGGCAGTTATAGGCCTATCAGCTTAACTAAGCTGATCTGCAATGCCATGGAATGCATTACAATGGACCTTATAAACAAGGACATTGGCAACCACCAAATGCTTGACCCCACACAGTTTGGTTTTGTCAAAGGGAGATCATGCCTGTAAAACATGGTCAGCTTCGAAACAGGCACCAAACCTATGGACGAGGAGAAGAAGGTGCACGCTACCTACCTTGAGCTAACCAAAGCCTTCAACACTATTCCCCACTCAGGCATAATAGGTTCATAGATTAGTACTAAGCTAACTGCCCTTGCGAGCCATTTTAAGCTTAGCCAATTATCCCTTATGAGACTCAAACCCTACACCTTGTGTTTGTAAGGCAAACATCTTAACCATTAGGCCACCCTCCCAACCCCAATAATAGATAAACTCTCCCAGCTAGGCATCAATCGTATGTTACCAGATGGGTAGCTAACTGGCTCACTGATAGAACCCACTCAATCAAAATAGAGGAAGCTACCTCTATTAGTAGACCCGTAATGACAGTCTACTCCAAGGATCGGTCTTGAGGCCTCTACTGTTTCGGATATACTTTTCTGAGGTGCAAGCCAAGACCAGTGGTCTGTGGCTGACCAGTTTTACAGATGACTGCAAGCTGGGTGCTGTCTTAAATTTCCCTAGTGATGTGAGCATCCTCCGAGAGGGCCTTACCCAAACTAATGACTGGTACCAGAAGCATGACCTCAAACCAAATGCCAAGAAATGCATCATTATCCCATTTAAGGAAAATGGCATCCCCACTAATTATCACATTAACTTATTACATCTGAGTGATGCCTCCAGATGCATCTGCAGTTAACTCCTACTGACGCCTCTAGGTGTTAAATATTGCTTGTTCATATTTGCATCAATAATTCCAAAACCATGCTATGTACAAGGTTTTAAAATATTACATCTTAAAGCTTACACAATAGCAGACTCAATTGCATTAATATTTGACCTATTTCTAGTGCAGGTAAGATATTAGCTGTTGTTTTTATGATATTAATTTATATAGATGTAATTTTCACATTTTTCTAAATAGCTCAACAACCAAGTAACACAGACAAAACTCCTTAGCCTCATATGAAAGCTCTCAGCTAGATGAGTAAAATCCTGCTGACAGTACCTGTGTAACCTGGGATACTGTAATTGTTTACAAAACATTACAAATTTGACAGTTACTGTGTTTACTGTGACTTATAAAATTCAGTTTAAGACCTATAACCTAAAGAATACTACAACTATAAAAATAGTTTGTGCTGAAGAGTTTGCCCTATATACTTCTTTCATAACCATTATAGTTAGAGAGATATGAACATCTGTTTGAAATGTGAGGACATAATTTGATTCTGTCAAAAGGCTAAGGCTCCGCCCATTGGAGGTTACAGTGTAAATTTCCTGAGCTCCATTGGAGTGAATGAGTTAATAACCATGTAGTATGCATGCAATCAGTCGTGAGGGACTTGAGCACCCAGGTTGATAGCAACCTAACTTTTGATCACCATGTTGCCTCCTTTGTATGGAAGGCTTTCTACACAGCCCACCTCATAAATAAGGGCATTTCATCCAAGAACAAGCAGGTCATAATATCCCTGTACTCCTCCCTTATCAGACCCATTGTAGAGTACAATGCCCCCTTCAGCATGTATCTTGCCAAGCACTTGCAGCAGCTGGAGAGACCACAGAAGTTCCTGACCAGGAAAATCCAGGGTCTCAAACACCTATCCTACACAGATTGGCTGAAAGCCCTGTCCCTCTACTCAGTCTCATACAGACTGCTCAGAGGTGACCTGTGTCTGGCATACAAGGTCATCTCAGACCCAGCCTTGATGGAGTTGGTGCATATCCATAAGTCATACTCCAGTCACGCAACCTGCATGCAAGGCCTCAACCTGGTCTGTGAAATTAATAGAACTTGTTGATGGGATAGATTTGTGTCCCAAAGGCTCCCCCATCTGTGGGGTAGACCCCCTCTCCATGTCAAGCAGAGTAGCTCTCTAGCTCTCTTTAAGAGGAACCTGGGCGACTGGATGGAAAACAGAAAATATACCCCTGGGATCCCACCTGTGTCCCTGCTGGACAGAGGAGTGTGGGAACATGGGCAAAATTCTTGGCTAGGCTTATAAGGGCATCTGGGCCAACAGCCTAAATATCATCCTATGAATCTATGAACCTATGAACTGTTTTTAATTCTGAAACTCATTAATATGAGTCCTGGAATAGTGAGATTGAATTAGTGAAAACTGGTGATTATTTTTATTTATTTATTTGTTTTTGTGCATTTTGTTTACTGGGAAAGTCCACTGGGCTGTTGAGAACCCATTTTTAGTGGAGGTCCAGGGAGAAAATCTTCTCAGTTCATAGACATAAAGGACTGAAATACATACAATGATATATACAATGATACAAGAGTATATACAACAGAGGAAAAATATTAAAACTTACATGACCTGTAGATGCAAGATAAACAATCGGGTAACATCAAAATAAAGGGTAACATTGCATACATTTCAAGATATTAGAGTAGTGAGGATTTTCACGCAATATTATTTGATAGCAGATAAGAAAACATCATGGTAATACATATTCTAAGGTAGTTTGGTACAGATACAATTCCAGATTGAAGACAAGTAGTTGCATAGTAAAATTTTGAGAAAGGCAGGATTCTGGGTAGTTCTAATTGACAGTGGGAGGGCATTCCAGTTTTTGGCTACTGAGCAGGAGTAAAGAAGTTGGAAGGTTAGGTTTGTGTACCTGCAAGGGACGCTGATTCTCAGATCTGAGGGCCTCTTTGGGTGGTAGTAGCTAAATATAGAACTAAGGGTAGGACAGTCTGAGGGTTTAATGAGCATTTTGTGAGCTGTAGTTAATTGCAAATAGGAGAGATAGTGTGGAGGTTCCAGCCATTTCTGGGAGTGTAGAGTGGTACAGTGGTGGATAGAGTAGAATTTGTCGCAAATTTGGCAGTTTTGTTGTAACATCTCAAGCTTAGCTTTTAATGAGGATTGAAGGTTGGTAAGTAGAGGGACACTGCAGATGAGTCATGGTAGTAGGTAAGTGGAAGCAAGGGTTTGTTTCGTGGAGGGGCTTAGGAAGTGATTATGTCTATAAAGAATTCTGAGTTTTTGGTGAGTTTTACAGATGTTATTTTGCATGTGCAGGTCAAATATCATGTGCTCGTCAATAGTGACTCCTAGGAGTTTTGTGCAGTTAACAGCTTTGATTATTGCCTTACTTTAAGAATAGGTAGTCCACTGGGTTTCATTTAAGGGAATTGTTTTCCTAGGGGTGACTTTAGTTTTATTTGGGTTCAGGGCTAGATGGTTACTGTACATCCAGGATTCAGTGGAGGAGAAGGCCATTTGAGTTGATTGTTGTAGGTCAGAAATGCAGTCAACAGAACAGACAATAGTTGACTCATCTGCATATTGAATAACAGATCCTTGAGACAGAGATAAATGGAAATTGTTAATGAAAGTGCTGAATAAGAGAGGTCCAAGTATGGGGCTTTGGGAAACCCTGGTAGAGGTGTTAAGACATGGGTGATGGATTATGCCATTTGATAGTCTGTTGTCTATCTGTTAAGTAACTTGAGAACCAGTTGAGTGTGGGGTGGGAAAGACTAATCTTAGAGAGCTGAGTTGGAAGTAAAGGGTGATAAACAGTATTGAATGCTTTTGATAGGTCTAGGAAGAGGATGGAAAAAATGTTGCCAGCATCACAGGCTCTATTAACTATGTCCATAAAAGAAATAAGGGCAGTTGTTGTATTATGGGCTGGTCTAAATCCATGTTGTGTGGGTGACAGGATTTGGTTTTGAAGAAGAAAGTGAAGTGTTCAATATGTATGCATTTTTCCAAGATCTTGGAGACAGGAGAAAGAATGGCAATAGATCGGAAGTTTGTGATGTCAGTACTGTTGCCACCTTTATGAAGAGAGAGAATAAATGTTTTTTTCCAGGTTTTGGAGAAGTAGGATTATTGGATGGATCTAATAAAACATATACGTATGGGGAAGGCAATGGCATCTGCAGCAATATTTAAATATTCTGAGGGTATGTTATCAGCAACATTAGAGCAAGGTTTGAGCTTTACAAGTAGTCTATTGTGGTCATTAGAATGGGATTTGGAGTGAAAGTGGATGTAGAGTGGATAGTGGGGTTTGGGGTATAATGGGTGGGAGTACAAATGTGTGGGTAAAAGGATAGTCTTGATCGAGACGTGTTGCTTGTGGTATAGTTTGTTTGGGGAAAGTTAGCAGTGATATCAGCTATAGTGCTGATAAAAAAAGAATTAAAGACAAAAGTTATTTCTTTAGGTGACTTGTCAGGATGTGGACATGGGTTATTTTTTGTGCCTGGATTTAGTAGTAATGTAATGGAATTCCAGAATTCCTGGGGGTTTTGCTTGTGGTTAGGCTGCTGTTTTAAGTAATGTTCTTTTTTTATTTTTGTTGACTAGTCTTTTTACCTGGTTGTGAAGATGTTTGAATTTTAACAGGTGTGAAGTGTTTTTATTTTTTTGCCATAGCTTCCATACTTTGTCTCTGACATGCATAAGAAACCTAGTAGGCTTGATTAGCCATGGATCATAATTTCTTCTGATCCGCTGTACACAAAGAGGTGCAAGGTTGTTTAGTGTATCTGCACATGTAATGCTGAAGTACTCAATTGCCTCATGAAGAGTGGGGGGTCAGTATATGCCAATTTGTCTTTTTTAGAATATTGATGAAGGTCAGTGGATTAAATTTAGTCAAGTTCCTTATTTGTTTATAGTGATGTTGATTTTGACAGGAGTGGGGAGAGCAGTTTATAAAGTCTGGGAGGTGATCACTGAGGGTGTTTGGAAGAGTACCAGCTGAGGACACTTTTTTAGGGTCAGTGACCAGAACTCAGTCTAAAATGGATCCATTGTCATTGCCTCTGTTAGGTCTGGTTGGGGAATTAATCATTTGGGTGAAGTTGAAAAGATTAATATTTGAAGAAGGGCAGTTGGAGCTGAGCTCTAGCCAGTTGATATTTACATTGCATATAATGATAGTTTAATTTTTAATATTAGTAGAAATCCAGGCTAGGATATCTTCTAATATGGCTATGTTGTTGCCGGGGGGGGGGGGGGGTGAAATGTAAAAAACTATGGTACACAATTTTGTAGTTATTAATTTATTAATTTTTAGGAAAAATATGAGAAATTTTGGCATTAGAGAACTGTGAAATATGATTATTATATGAAACTATATTGTAGGTGTCAGGAAAAAGAAGAGCTACACCACGTGCTTTTTTTGTGGGGCCTGTCAGGTCTTTTGTTTGAAATCTGGGGGGAGAAATTTCGTGTCTTTAATGTAAGGTTTTAGCCAGATCTCAGTAGTGGCAATAATGTCTGGCTGTTGATGAGTGATCCAAGCATGAAAGTCTTTATGTATTATATATACTAAGTCTGAGATTGCTGTGTTTCAGAGCATTCCATTTTCTCAGATGCATGGCAATTCCTGAATTAGTGTATCTCTCTCTCTCTCTCTATATATATATATATATATATATATATATATATATATACATATATATATATTTACATACATACACGCACGGGCGCACGTGCTTGTGTGTGTGTGTGTGTGTGGTATGAGTGGTACAGAAGGGCTTGCCCCCTGCAAAAACTAATTTAAAGGCGAACAGAAATTTTAGACAGTCACTGTTCTTCTCTGTTTTCTTTTTTTGTTCTTAATTCTGGGAATCAAAATAAAGAAGCCATGCAACCATGCAATTAGTGTATACGTAAGGGGGTAAGGGTGCAATGGAGCTAGCCCTTGCAAAAACTGATTTTTTTGTGAAAGTTATTTATTGAAGCAATAAATATTTTTGTACCTGCTTGAAACTTTGTGGACTTCAGGGTTAAAGAAACAGATAAGACATTCATATGCATGCACATTAACATGAATGATAATAAACATGGATGTATATAGACAGCTGTATTATATTGGCCTAGATGGAGCCCCAAAATGCAAAACAGTATAAATATCTCCATGGCAACCATCGAACAAAAATCACCTCAGACAATACTCATAATGTGTGAAACTTTCTGACCGCAAATTACTTGCTAAATTACAAAATGTCTTTAACCATTAGTATAGCAGGCATGCAAAAACTAATGCTTTGACTGTTCCTGGAATGAATATATGTGGATGGTATTCCATATTAGCAATAGGTAGCTACAGTCTGCAGTATACAGTGAACAGCATGGCAACCATGGTGGATCATTAACAGGCATGTCAGGATGCCATCTTGTATACATCACTGCATCGCTGGAAGGTATTTATGTACTAGGTAGTCTTGCTACAATGTACAGTACATCATCTCTTTTTAAGGTAAATAATAAATCCTCTTCATGTTGCACAAGTAGGTATGTGGTTTATCTGTTTTGTGGGTGGCACATACTATTCAAGAAAACAGCTAATTGCCAGGATTTTGTCATCAGTCTGAGAAAACAGATAGATAGGGCCAGATTCCATAAAGATCATGGAATTCAGTGCATTATGCCGATATCAGCACTAAAGTTGTGGATAGCAATGTATTATATGTATATGTGCCACAATGGCGCACAAGGGAGCATCTCAGTAACAATGGTGCACTAAGTATACCTGCAAGTAATCCATAAGTAATGAAAATTTGCTGTAAAAGCATGATTTACATTAACAAAGTTATGGAAAGACTATCAAAATTCAAGCATCCTGACAGTCTTAAATACATATCTATAACAGAATCTGTCCAGTAAACTTAAAGACAACTATGGAATATCACTAACTCCATTATTATAAAAAATGCTAACTATCCCAATGTAAGCTGCGTGGAATTCATAATACATATCTTCTGAAATCTGTCCAGTAATGTTAGAGACAACTACAGATATCTCTGTAATTAATTTACTAATAAAATACACTTGCTTACTTGTAAGCTGCAAGTCACTTGTAATACATATATTCAGCAATCTGTCCAGTCAGCTTAAATACAACTACAGTTTTCAATATGCTTACTTGCACTTTAGATTCCAAGGAAATCTGTAAAGTTTCTAATAAAAAAATTAATAAAGGCGAAGGGCAATCATGTCCACATCATTACAGCTAACATTAGCTAACAATGGGTGCAGGACTTGCATGAGTAACACAGGTAACACACACTCCCAAGGAAAGTGGGGGATAGAAAAGCAGATGTGGGGTATGTGTGAAGAAGGACACAAAAGAAGTATGTTGAAATAGGAAAGTCTGGGGGAAATTCAGAGGGGCATGGGCATTTTTGTTGTGGGAATACACCCCATTTTTTTATTTTTAAAGAATAGAAGGAAAGGTAAAGATAGAGAAAGATGAGGAGAAGGCCATCACAGCAGGTATACAAATATTACAACACATGACAGACAAAGATTGGAAAAAAAATAATGACAGGTAAATTAGACAGATGGCACACTGTACAACACAGGCAATGGAAACAGTTGTCCAATAGGGTGGTGATGCATACTAGCCATGGTAAAATGCAGAAAAACATATCTACCTATGCACTATCACGTTACATGTTGCAGAGTGTGTGGCAGTCATACTTGGATGTGTATGGCCAATGGTAGATGTGTGTTGCAGGGTAATAAATAAGGATTACAGTACACACTGGATAAATAAATACATATCCAAGTAGTCTATCAGCAGTGCAGGTGTAAGCCAAACAGCATCACAGATGAGCAAATGCAGGTCTAACAATGTTAGATAACTCTAGAAGAGGACAGAACCAAACCTACAACCATGCATGTGAAAGACAAACAACCGAGCATAGTAACAAACAACAGTACTACAGCAAAATGGCCACTAAATGCACAAGTAGGTATACACAACTCAAACAAACATGTAATAGAATGCATATATGTGACACATATATGCCATGTCAAAGGCAACACACAGGCAAAGGAGTATATGTATGACTGTCAGTGGCCTAAATGGAATGTTCATGAAAGCAGAGTCAATACACATACACACACCAATGACATGTAAGAATATTTACAAAAATATAACACTACAGCTTACAAAATATGTCAGGTTGTGCACATGGATTTCAACGAAGTACACTGATTAAGACACAAGTATAACAAGAACAAGGAGTAGTCAGTGACTTGTTTGCAGATGTCCTGCATCTGTAAAATGGCCATACATTTGGCACATGTTCACTATGTCAGAAATGTAACACATGGCAATGATCAATATCTGCAACAAAGGCAAACATATCTTTAAAACATAATCTGTAAATATGAAAATGGAAGGGAGGTGGACAACCTGGGACCACATCAGGGAAAAGCAGGACAATGTAAATTGACACACTGCAAATCCATGTGTACAGCACACAGGATGCTGTAGAAGCTAACCTACAATACATTTAAACAAATGGCAAATGTATGTCACATGGGCAGAATGACTTCTGATGTTCATGGAAATGGCCATGTGTAAATCACACATACACAGTTGTGCAATCATGTAACATCAACATGCATAGATAAGCAAACTAAGAATTTCAAGCACATATGCATATACTGCCAAGCAAATGTTGAATAAACATATGCAGGTGCATGCCAACCATTGTGCATATTAATGAGCAGAGGATATTCATGTGGGCATCATTACAGCACATCAGTGGTACATCAGTGAATGCTCACATGTCAAAGGTACAATTGTGTGTCACTGTCGATCCAATTATGTGCAGAAACATGTACAATCAGTTAATGTATACAACTATTTGTGGAAAATGTGAGCTTATGTGAATAAGTAATGGACATGGAAATGTAACATACAGTAAATATGCCATAATGTACTGTTACAGAATAAATTATCTGTACCATTGTGTGCCCATTAATGCTACACTGGTGTGATGCAGTCAGAAAAAGAGGACTGCCCATAGCTCTGACATGCCTATATATGAACCCACATGGCAACAGCATTGCCAACACATGGCACACAACACCACAAAATGGCAGCGGGACATCATGATAACTGTCATCAAAAACACATGGGAAATTACATGTCCTTCTATTGCACATACATGATGTATGGCAATACATAAATCTGAACCATACCACAGTGGTAAAGCTGGACTAAGGACAACATCTGTTGTCTGTCAGTTGCCTTCAGTAAAACATATATTTACAGGCCAAATGTTGCAGTGATAGCCGCAGGTTAACTGCCACAGTGCATGGAGAGCTGAAAGTGGGAGGAAAGTGTAATGTGTTAATGTGCATCACACACACATTGAAACATAATTAACTGTCATAAGACGATAACACATAAGCAGATTCACTACATGGTATGCATGCACAAGAGTGAATACATAGTGTAATCAATTATATGACAATCAGCATGTCTGCAGTATGACTCAATTGGAGCAGACAGACAACACTTATGGACCAGGCTGATGGGCATGAACCTCATGAATGAGCTGCTGGGCTATCTCCCTGATCAAGTTGCACATAGCCTGTACCATATCCTGGAAGAAATTCCCCATTATGTCCATCATCTGTTTTCAGAACACATTGGTCACAGCCTCTCACATCCCCTCCCAATAATCATTTCTGTTCCAGTCCTGGGACACTCTCCTCAGGGTGCAGCAGGCATGATGGCTTGAGCAGATGCAGATCCAGCTTTGTCATTGTAAAGATTGTGTAGAGATGGGTGAAGGCTGCCAGCCTAGCCAAATAGAATTTGATACATAATTATGGCATTTGTAAATACAAATGTAAAATGCAGGCTTGTTTCTTAAATTAAAGAAAAATACTGTAAAATGTTTCACATCTGTTCTTTGAAATTAAAATCATGCCTTGTATGTTCTTTTGATCTCCAGAGCTCGGAGTCATTATGTCTGGACTAGCACATCATTTCTATTGTTCTAGGGCTAAAGTTAATGACCAGAATTTACATGTGGAATGTCCTTTATTGCTTTAAGTGTAAAAGAATGTAAATTCAGTTTCTGTGTGGCCTGGGAACCAGGAAAGTGTCAAAATGATGTAATGTGTATACTGGGAAACTAAGTGTCAAAAACCATGATGTAATCTGGGAAAGCCCAGCAGAAATGTTTGTTAGTGATTTTAAAAACTATTGCTCAGAGAGAGACTGTAAGCATTTTGATCTTGGACATCTAACTCAGCACTGCCTGTTGTCTTAAGTAAGTTATCTTAGAAGTGTGTTTTCTTGTAGAAATAGCTAGGACTATAAAGATTAGACTAAGTGTTTTTCTATTATGTCAGAACTGTACTACTGAATTATTTTACGTTTCTGTGTGATCTCTGAACTCTTGAATAGCACTGTGGTGTAATAGTATTGTCTTGTGTTTATAGTATTTATTATTAAATATTTTTAAACCCTTTTTAACTGTGGCCAGTTTATGTAGAGATAAATTAAGTTCTAGAGTATGTTGCATGCTTATAAGTGATCCTGTAATAAGCCCTTCCAATACACATTGATTGCTTAAGTTACACTACTATTGGATAATAATAGTGCACAGTAATAATTGGACACCCTTTAAAGGGCCTTTGGGTAGCTGATAATTATTAGCTGGTGGTGGCAGTAATTACTACCATATAGTCTGGGTAAAGGGGCACAGCTGGAGAATCTGTGTCAATCTTTCCAATGAGTGTCTGTGAAGTTGTATAAATACTTATCTCAAAGTGTGTGTGTGTCAGCTACTTGGGCAGGGACACAAAGCACTGGTTGGACAGAGAGGGTACTGGAGGTTAGTTTGCCAACTAGACTGAGATCTGGACCCTATAGCTGTGTCAGTGTGGAGTCTTATTGGGGACCTGGAGAGCAAGAGAGCAATCAGCCCCAGACTGACTGTGATCTCTGTGTTCTACTAAGGGAAATTGCACTTTACTGTGTGTATTTGTTATAATTTCTTCTCATATGAGATGCCCTTTCTGGTGTTAGTGGTGAAGATTGAGGCTCCTTGATTGCTGGGCCAGGGCACGGGCATCACATGTGTTGGCAGTGGTGGGATATCCACATCACATATTAATTATTTGGCAAATACTAACTGGCTTGTAGTGGTGTGGGTAGAGTGAATCCTGTAGCTTATGTACAGTGATCTCTGAAGGTGTTTTGTACTCTTAAAATAGCCAAGAAGTGAATACTCACAGTTCAGATCACAATTGTTTTATTTCTTTTGTTAGCTTAGTTAGTCAGGGTGAGCAGGCAGGATGTCAGCAAAGGAGTATGGAAAGCTGACAAGGAGCTAGCTGGTGGAGATGTACCAGGCTAGGGGACTGGTGCATGGAAACCTGACTAAGGCAGACCTGATTGCAGCCTTGGTTAAAGCTGCATCTGAAAACAGCATCCCGGAGGACAATCAGACTAGCAGTGGAGATACAATATCTTTGGAGAATGGACAGCTCAACCTTTCTGCGAAGGACAATCAGACTGGCAGTGGAGATGCAATATCCTTGGAGAATGGACAGCTCAACCTTTCTACAGTGGACTTAAAAATCCAGCTGGAGCTAAAGAGACCAGGCATTCGGAGATAGAAGCTGAAGAAAAGGAGCATCAGAGGAGGCATGAGAAGGAAATGTTGACTCTTCGCTAGAGTCATGGAGGTAAAGGGGAAGGGAGTAACTGGACCTCAGAAGCACAACAGGTCAGTAAATTTCTTCTGCAATGTAAAGAGGGGGATGATTTTGATAGTTTCATTCATATGTTTGAGAGGGTATGCAAACAGTATTGAGTTGACCAAAGGCTCTGGGTACAGTTCCTGACACTCTTACTCCATGGTAAAACTGTAAATGCATTGGCTAAAATGTCTGACATTGCATGTTTTGATTATACTGCTGTAAACATGTATTTTAGAATGTTTTAAGCTAACAACTGAAATGTATAGGAAAAAGTTTCATGAGCACAGATGCAAGGCAGATGAAAGTGTGTGAATACGTTGCTGATCTGAGCACTTATTTTCATAGCTGGGTCTGTGGATGCCAGGTCACCATGTTTGAAGGGATGGCAGACCTTTTGGTGAGAGAAAAAGCCCTTAGCACTTTGCCTGAGGACATGAGGATCTGGTTAGCTGATAGACAATGTGCTACTTCAGATGAGTTGGAGAGGAAGGGAGACCTATACCTAGCAAGCAGAGCATCCCTGCACAGGAAGGGGACTCCCAGTACTGCTCATGGGTCTAAAGGAACGCATGGTGGGCAGCACAGGCTGCCCCAACAGAATCTGCCAGTAGCAGGGGAAGCCACTAGTCCATGTACATGTCCAGGAGCTAGGGTTAAATGTTTTGAATGCAACCAGTGGGGCCATGTGGCATACAGGTGTCCACGGAGTCAAGGTGGGGAATGAAAGGTGAGAGATCCAGTAAGTGGAAAAGACAAAATACCAGTAGTAGGGTGTCTTGAGACAACAGGGGTACTAGACTACCATCCTGCAGATGTCTTGAGAGGGAAGGATTTGGATGAGGCAATACCATGTACTTATGCAGTTACATGCAGTCAGGCTTGGAGACAAGCATGTGGGTCTTGTATCTGGGAGAGACCCAGACAGACTGCATACTTGCAGCCAGGACTGGTGAGGTGGTTACTTCAGGAAGGGAGCTACTCTGTAGCAGTGAGACTGAATGTGAGCCACAGCTGCTTGTGGGTACTGATGTTCCCTTGGACAGGGTAACTGCAAAGGTAGAGGTGAGTAGTAGTACCCAGGCTGTCAGAGGATGCCAGACTTCCTGTGGAAAGAGGAGCTGGGAAGGGTTACAAGGAGAGAGTTGAGACAGGCTCAGTTCTCAGACCCTACATTGCAAGGCCTGAGGCAGGTAGCTAGGGAGGCATCGGATTCTCAAGGGAAGGAGGAATCTGTATACTGGGACAAAGGGTTACTATACAGAGAGTGGACCCCTGAGGGAGGGCTAGAAGATGAGAGAGTACAGCAGTTGGTAGTGCCTAGAGCCTACCGTCTGGTGCTTCTAGCCATAGCCCATGATATTCCCTTTGCAGGTCATATGGACATAAAACGTACAAAGAGGCATATTATGCAGAACTTCTATTGGCCTGGAATTTCCAGAAATGTAATGGTATTGCATGACCTGTGAGCAGTGCCAAAAGGTAGGCAAAGCAGGAGTCAAGGTGAGAGCTCTTTTGATGCCTTTGCCTGTGATTGAGGAGCCATTTCATTGGGTAGCTATGGATTTTGTGGGTCCTCTGAATACCCCAACTTCCACAGGGAAAATGTATATCCTAGTGGTTTTAGATTATGCTACAGGATACCCTGAGGCAGGGGCTTTGTCCTCCACTGAGGCAAAGTAAGTGGTAAAATGCTTTGTTAGAGATTTTCAGCAGGGTGGGTTTCCCAAATGAAATACTGACTGACCAAGGTGCCAATTTCATGTCAGACCTGCTGGCTTGTCTGTGGAAGTCATGTGGGGTGAAGCAAATGAAGACCACCCCCTACCATCCCCAGACTAATGGTCTTGTTGAGAAGTTAAACTATACAATCAAGTCCATGCTACGGACATTTGCAGATCAGTTTAAGAGGGAGTTGGATGAATATTTGCCTCATCTGTTGTTTGCTTACAGAGAGGTTCCCCGGGAATCCACAGGTTTTTTATCCTTTGAGTTGCTGTATGGGCATAGGGTGAGGGGACCTCTAGATTTAATTCGAGATGAGTGGGAAGGTGAATGTGAGACTCACAAGGAGTCTGTTGTGGCATACATCCTAAACATCAGGACAAGGCTCAGGGAACTCATGGGCTTGGCCCAGGAGAACCTGGCAGAAACCCAACAACAGAAAAAGGTGTGGTATGACAGGAATGCTTGAGCTAGAGAGTATGCTGTGGGGCAACATGTAATGATTCTCATTATTGTCAGACGCAACAAGCTGCAAGCAGCTTGGGAGGGACCCTACAAAGTGGTAAGAAAGGTAAGTGAAGTTAATTGCATGGTGGAAGTGATAGGCAGATGGCAGGGGCACAAATTGCACCATGTTAACATGATGAAACCTTACCATGATAGGGAGGCCTTTGTGCTGAGCATTTGCAGTGGATTGCAGGAGGAGTCTGAGGGAGATCTGGTGACTGATCTCCTCAGTGAGGCTAGGGCTGACACCTCAGTGGAAGGGGTAGCAATGTCACAGCAGCTATCTCCCACCCAAGTTTGAGAAATCCCAGCAGTGTTGCAGGAATTTGGGGACATGTTCACTGGGAAACCAGGGTGCACCCACCTGGTGCAGCACCAGGTGGATACAGGACCCCAAAGCCCTATTAGGCAGGCCCCTTATAGGGTGCCTGAAAGTGTCAGACAGACTCTGAGGGAGGAGGTACAGGAGATTTTGGAACTAGGGATGATTCAAGAGTCCAACAGTCCATGGACCTCCCCAGTGGTGCTGATGCCAAAGAAGGATGGTAGCACCAGGTTCTATGTGGACAACAGGAAATTAAATAGTCACATAGAGTTGTATGATTATCCCATTCCTAGGACAGATGAGGCCCTAGAGCAGCTGGGTGGGGCTAAGTATCTTATAACCATTGATCTTACCAAGGGTTACTGGCAGGTTCCCTTGACTCCCAGCGCTAGACAGAAGTCAGCCTTTGTGACTCCTTTTGGCCTGTATGAGTTCACAAAGATGACCATTGGGGTGAAGAATGCCCCAGCAACTTTCCAGAGGCTGGGAGATAATATCCCAGCAGGAGCAGGAGGGTTTGCCCTTGCTTACCTAGATGAGATTGCCATCTGCAGCCATTTCTGGTCAGAGCACCATCAGCATGTCAGGGAGTTGCTGGGCAGACTACAGGGTTGACCATTAAGCCGAGCAAATGTCAGGTGGGTAAGGCGGAGGTCTCCTACCTAGGAGATGTAGTGGGGAGATAAGGCCAGAACCTGCCAAAGCTGAAGCTATTCAGGCATGGCTTGCACCTGTTATTAAAAAGCAGGTGAGGGCATTCTTAGGGACAGCAGGGTACTACAGAAAGTTTGTCCCTAATTATAGTACCATAGCTGCTCCCCTCACAGACGTGACAAGGAAGTACAGGCCAGTTAAGGTAGTGTGGACCCCAACATGTGAGCAGGCATTCCAGAAGCTTAAAAAAAGCTTTGGGAGGACCCCCTGTGGTAGCCAGTCCAGATTACAGCAAAGAATTTTGTTGTACAGGTGGATGCTTTAAACTGTTGGGTGGGGGCTGTACTTAGCCAGATTTCTTCAGAGGAGGAAGAGCACCCAGTGGTTTATCTCAATCATAGGCTCCAACCCAGGGAGGAATGCTATGCAGATGTAGAGAAGGAATGTCTAGCCATAGGGTGGGCACTGCAGAAACTTCAGCCTTATCTGTATGGAAGGAAATTCACTGTTATGACAGATCACAACCCTCTAACATGGTTAAACAGAGCCAGTCAGCAAAATGCTAAGTTGCTAAGAAGGAGCCTGGGGTTGCAAGCATATAATATGTCTGTGCAGCACCGTGGTGGGATTAGCAATGCCAATGCAGATGGGCTCTCAAGACAGGGAATGGGGTGAGGTACACTCAGATAGACCTAACCCTCTCAAGCAGTGTTTCTCAAGGGCCACTTGAAAAACTAGTTTGAGTTCTCCGGGGGGGGGGGTGGATGTGAAGATTGGTTAGAGATAGATGAAGGCTGCCAGCCTAGCCAAATATAATTTGATACATAATTATGGCATTTGTAAGTACAAATGTAAAATACGGGCTTATTTCTTAAATGAAAGAAAAATACTGTAAAATTTTGAACTTCAAGATTGTAGCAACATTGCCATCTGCTGTCAGGAAAACAAAGTCAAGCATTTCACATCTGTTCATTGAAATTAAAATCATGTCTTGTATGTTCGTTTGATCTCCAGAGCTCTGAGTCATTATGTCTTGACTAACACATTCTTTCTATTGTTTTAAGGCTAAAGTTAATGACCAGAATTTACATGTGGAATGTCCTTTATTGCTTTTATTGTAAAAGAATGTAAATGCAGTTTATGTATGGCCTGGGAACCAGGAAAGTGTCAAAATGATGCAAGGTGTATACTGGGAAACCTAAGTGTCAAAAACCATGATGTAATCTGGGAGGGCCCAGCATAAATGTTTGTTAGTGATTTTAAAAACTGTTGCTCAGAGAGAGACTGTAAGCATTTTGATCTTGGACATCTAACTCAGCACTGCCTGTTCTATTAAGTAAGTTATCTTAGAAGTGTGTTTTATTGTAGAAATAGCTAGGACTATAAAGATTAGACTAAGTGTTTTTCTGTTATGTTAGAACTGCACTACTGAATTATTTTAAGTTTCTGTGTGATCTCTGAACTCTTGAATAGCACTGTGGTGTAGTAATATTGTCTTGTGTTTTTAGTATTTATTATTAAATATGTTAAACCCTTTTCAACTGTGGCTGGTTTATGTAGAGATAAATCAAGTTCTACAGTACATTGCATGCTTATAAGTGATCCTGTAATAAGCCCTTCCAATAAACCTTGATTGCTTAAGTTACACTACTATTGGATAATAATATTGCACAGTAATAACTGGGCACCCTTTTAAGGGCCTTTGGGTAGCTGATAATTATTAGCTGGTGGTGGCAGTAATTACTACCATATAATCTGGGTAAAGGGGCACAGCTGGAGAATCTGTGTCAGCCTTTCTGAGGAGTGTCTGTGATGTTGTATAAATACTTATCTCAAAGTGTGCGTGTGTCAGCTACTTGGGCAGGGACACAAAGCACTGGTTGGACAGAGAGGGTACTGGAGGTTAGCTTGCCAGCTAAGCTGAGATCTGAACCCTATAGCTGTGCCAGTGGGGAGTCTTATTGGGGACCTGGAGAGCACGGGAACAACCAGCCCCAGACTGACTGTGATCTCTGTGTGCTCTTAAGGGAAATTGGACTTTACTGTGTGTATTTGTTATCTTTTCCTCTCATATGAGATGCCCTCTCTGGTGTTATTGGTGAGGACTGAGGCTCCTTGATTGCTGGGCCAGGGCACGAGCATTACAGTCATCATTGTTGTCATCATTGTGATCATGTGCTTGACTTTTGCATCTGATAGATGAATGTCAATGGGTCCCATGCTCTGTCAAGATGAATTGCAAAATATGACAAATGAAAAGCAAATGTCTATCATGCAGTACACTTCCATGAAGGTCATAGTTGACTTTACTATGAAAATGATGCCCATATGTGCAATATAACATACTTAATTAGCATACTATCCACACGTGAGTTCTGCAAATACAAATATGAGGCGGAAGGTGCAGTAGCATATGTGAAACTTCTTATTTAAAACATAGTTCAGTTTTAAAGTGTGCTAACATTAGCAAAAAGTAGTGAATGGCTCATAATACACATAACACATTCCCTGTGTCATTTTAACTGTAGTTATGGACAGGACCAATAACAAAATATGTTAGTCAGGGAGAATGTGTCCATCACCAATGTGAACAGTCCAATCAAGGGCGTGCAATAACATACAAAACACAGCTTACCAGTGGGAATCATGACACCACCTGAATATTTGCATACTGGTCAGCATGAAGCACGGCAAGCATATGCAAAGTAAGCACATGTAACCTACCCTGACATATCATTCCTGACACTGCCTCATGCCACATTAACATAAGTGAACTTTGACAGAAAAACTTGTAAATATCAAAATAACATTATTATTGTGACCTGCAGTGTATAATAATGTTGCCTGCATCAGTAAACTGTTTGAGTGTATGGCAGTAGGTCAAATTTCCCTTTCTTTTTCCCTTGCATGTGCTCTCTGAGTAGTTATGTCTGTGTGTGAATGTAATTGTGAGGTTCAGGTGAAATCTCTTCCCCCACTTACCACCTAATAGTCCATAGAAAGTACTGTATATCACAATCCTCACAACCATTACTAGGGAATAGGTCTTCACTGCATTTTCCAAGGCCAAATACACTGCATCAATGGGCCCCAATAACATTCCAGGATGCTTATTAATTAGCATGAAATATGACCTCTATAGTCCACTTGAATCACTTTTCACCTGGAGCCTACAGTCAAGGTTTTGTGCCCAAAAACTGGAAGATGGCTACAATCATTCACCTGCGCAAAGGAGATCCAACCAGCAATCAGGGTACAGGCCCATAAGTGTGACCAGCCCCATATGTAAGGCCATGAAAAGAATCATCATGGACATGATAAATGTGGACACGGGTAACCTGCAAACAGTGGCCCCATCACAGTTCAGCTTTGTTAAAGGATGGCAATGACTATTAAATCCAGTGGACTTCATTGAGAGGGTCACCAAAGCCATGGATGTGGCAAGAATGCGCACACAGCTTTCCTTGATCTAGCCAAGAGTTTTGATACAGTACCCCACTCAGGCATTACAGACAAGCTCTCTAAATTAACCCTTTTATCACCTGCTGGATAACCAAGTGGCTCACGGATAGGAAGCAGGAGGTCAAAATAATCCAGAGCTTATCTAAACAGTCCTATATTGGTTTGTGATTGACTGTGCAGTGACTTGGTAAGAGCAGTTTTATTTGAATTTATATTTTATTTTTTATGCACTAGATGGGATTCAATAAACTCCATATAGGCTTCTCATGAAGCCTACATTGAGTTTACATGTTTGCATGGTGATGTGTGGTGAGCAGTAGAGCTCATTGCATATTTATGCTGAGCACTGAAGTTAAAAGTAAATAAGCATTTTGTGGCTGGCCAGGAAACGATATAAAGCAACATGAATAGTAATCCTATTTACATTAGTGCACAGTTGGTTAGTGTGTTTGTGTTGAATGCCACAATGATCTTAACCTATATAGTTCATATAACTCTCAATCTATCAGTGCAAGAAATTTGGACAAAGCCAAACATAATGGGGGGGGGGGAACAATGACTCAGAAATAGGGAGAGATTTAACATATTTGCTCTTTAGAAATGTGTTAGAATAACAAGATTTGTGTTACAATACATTTTCTGAAGGATTTGAAGTCTGAAACTGAAATGTTTATAATAATTTAGTGACATCAGTCCTGATATTTTCCTGGTGATATGGCAGAAAACCACAAATTTTATAAGGAATAGACCAAAAGATTTATTTTATTTAACATTTGTTTACTGGGAAAGTCCAACTTGGAACAAAGCCAATTTTCAGTGGAGGCCTGGGGAGAATTGCTCCAGATGCATGTTTTTGTGATGTGGAAGGAAACCTGAGCACCTGGAGGAAACCCGCAAGAACACAAGGAGGACATGCAGACTCCACACAGAAGGCACTCCAGCCAAGAATCAAACTAGAGAACCTCTTGTGAGATGACAACGCTACTGCTGCACCACTGGACCATCCATGATATCCTAAGATATAAGGCAAAATTCTGAACATACTGAGAAAATCTGGACAGTTGAGAAATATGATAAGGGCATGGTCTAAACACAGTACAGGACAGTGTACACAGTGCAGAGTATTGTGAAATCCCATTCCTGGCATTCTGTATCAATATTGTGTAAATGATCTGTAAGTTTCATGAACTACCATATAAAATAAACACTCAGAAGTGTGTGAATTGAATAGGGACACACACATAAATTATAGGAATGAACGCAGGGAAAGAAGACAGGTGAAACAACCTAATGCACAGCTGATGAGGACATGTCACTGGAAGACAAGCTGTAGCAGCAACACCAATCACACATCAATATGGTTCAGTAGGGACTGCACATTGAAAATGTGTATTATGTGACTGTCACACAAGGTGATATAATAATGGGGAAGATGTCATTATGAGATAAGCATCATTACTTGAACACTACAGAGGACATCTATCAGGGATGTGATGTACAACTGGGGTAGGGAGCATATTGTGAAGCTATGCAAACTGATTTGCCTGTATATGAGTGTAATCTCAGCAGAGATCTCCAACAAGTGCGACACAGGTAAAGGCTCATGGACAACATTAAAAGAAGCATGCACTATCGTGGACAATATCAGAATAATGCCACCAGTAATCCCATGTCTCTTACATATGTGATTTAAAGTGATCAGAGATGGTTCTGCGCAAACACACTTATACAACTATTATGTCATGCCTGCACACTATGAGGGTAGTCAAACACACTGTTCTGACACTGTAACATCTGCTGGAGGTGTTAGGAGGGACACTGCTATAATTGTGTGACATTATGATCAATACAGACTAGTTTATTGGTGTGCATAGCATATATATGGCACAATCCACACTGTCACAAATGTTACCCATGCCATAAGTGTTGTCAAACAGTTATGTATATACTGTGTGCATCACACACATGCATCTGGTGTAACAACTTGATGAGGTTTTTGCACCACCAGACATAAATGTTTATGACACAAAATGAACACCTAGATATGGCCGATAAGATGTGTGATAGCTCAGTGTGGCAAAGGTGGTAAGGCACATGAAAAAGGGTGCATTTTACTCACTTATTGGTGTGATGAAGACTGTGAACTATAGAACTATTATGGCCTGTGATGTGAATGTCCTTCACATACTCATTAGTTGTGTTCCATACTAGGGAGTAGTTAGCACTGTGGTCACATGCTGGCAGACGTTCCTTATACCACCTACCCCAAGACACATGCCACATACCTATTGGTCTGATTATAGGGTACAATGTCTACATTATACTTGAGCTGTATGTTTGTTTTTCTGATGTAACAAATTCCCCCATCATTTCATGTCATTGCAGGTGTTGTCATGACTGTGACAGCAATCTTTGGTGTGTATTGACACTGTCTGCATTATACTACTATCAGAGTTGGAGTCAATGATTGCCCACAATCTGTAGTCCTTCTGACAACTGTTTAGACACAGGATGTATATGTCATTCATGATGTTTGTAACTTAAATAATGGACAGGAAAATGCCTAGAAGACAGCCCTGATGTATGGACCTGATCACAGGACCTGAGATATAGTTCACTTCACAAATTTCAACATATTTAGATGTCACGTATGTAATATAGTGCTCTCCCCACTTGGTGATATAGGTATTTTATGTCCACATCTGTCAGTGTTGAGTGACTACCTCAGTGTGGATTTGTGTCAAATGCCTTGGACTTGTCAAGTTCAAAAGGATGATAGTATTGTCATCATGCATGCCCTCAATGTTTTTGAGGACATCTAACAGATGTAACAGACATGATATAGCATTAACAACTCACACAACTGGCTTATTACTAGTGTCCATTTATAAAAGGTCCATGATGACACATTGGCCTACCTCACAGGTGAGGAGAGTCAGCATGTGTCTAGACATCCATGCATTGGGTGCTGCCCCCCCCCAACTCAGATGGATGCATGTTGATGTACAACCTTCTACAGGAACATAGTCTGTATGGAGGGTGTGTTGAACTGTATATTCAACTGTATCTGGAAGGTGTATGTGCTGAGTCACGCAATATACGATCTGTGATGTCACAGCCCATTGATTCTGTGTAGTAGGCCTGGATGAAGGTAAAGCAGTGCATATTGGTTATCCTGATCTGGCCAAAGATTTGGACACTATCCTCATGCAGGTATCATTGAGAAACTCTCCCAACTGGGGATTAACCCTTATGTCACTAGATGGGTAACCAATTGGCTCACTGCAGAACACATACTGTGAAAGTTGGTGAATCAACCTGCACCAGTAGAGCTGTCACCACTGGTGTACCCCAGGGATCTGTGCTTGGACCTTTACTGTTTGGAATCTATTTCTCGACAGTTCAGGCTAAAGTATACAGCCTTTGGCCTACTGTGTTTTCTAGATTCTTGCATACTGGATGCAGTCATTGAGTCCATCTATGATGAAAACATTCTACAGTAGGGGCTAACACAGACAAATGATTAGTGACAAAGCCACACAGTCTAAAATGATTGAAAAAATGTGTCTTTATGTTTTCCTACTAAAAAGTGGAATTTCCTGCTAATTACAACATTGACAACAGTCCTGCTATGCTGAAACCCAATGATGCAAACACTGGGAGCACACATAGATAGCAATATGAATTTCAACCGCCAAGTGTCCACACTGGTATTGAAAGCATATGCAGTGCGCATCACAAGTCACTCCATTGTATTCAGATCTCAGGATGATATTACAGAACTGTACTCAAAACTCATCGGAACACTAATAAAGTATAATGCTCTCTTTTGCATGTACCTCACCAGACACATGCAGCAGCTGGAGAGGGCCACGGGGGTTTCTCACCAAGAAAACACAGGGCCTACAAACCATGCCATGATGTATGTGGATAGACTGAAAGCCATGTCACTATAATCTAGATCGTATAGGATAAGGTGACTTCTGCCTGGCCTCCAGGCCAGTCTCTGACCCTGCCTTGGTGGGAATAGTGCACATCCACGAATCAGCTGTAGATGATGACATCAGCAGTACCTGGTGAGGAGAATATGGTAATAACAGTGTCCCACATGCAGGTATAAAAGGCTCTCTCTAATGTCAAGCAAGAGCACAAACACACACACACTTGACTGCAGTGATACTAGAACCCCTACCTAAGTACACAGACTACAGATCCTTGTATTTAAGGCAAGTGCCACAGCTCAAGTCTGACTTGGAGTGTCTCAGACAACACTTTAGAGTGGATGACATCATCAGTGTCTGCTCTGGAGAATATGGTAATAGTGTCCCACATGCTGGTATAAAAGGCTCTCTGTAATGTCAAGCAAGAGCACAAACACACAAACTTGACTGCAGTGAAAATAGAATCCCTACATATCTAAGTACACAAACTACAGAGTTCAGTACTTTACACAAGCACCACTGCACAATCTGACTTTTATAAGGCTGCAGGACACCTTAGAGTGGACATCAGCAGTGCATATTGGAGAGAAGATGTTGGGAGGCATCTGAAGTATATGCCTAACAAATACACACTATAACTACAGATTACTGACAGTAATCCTTGAAATGTGCATATATTGCACATATGCATGTTCCAGTTATACATATTATAGTTAACAACAGGGCATTTGTGCCACTTGTATAGAGTTTAATGTAATGTAAATATTGTTAAATAAATGTAGTATTGTATAGCTGTGATTTGTGGCATTTGAACCCACAACATCTGACTGCAGTCTAATATTTGATTCCTAAAGCTGGTTTGTGTTACAAAGTAATGCATGCATATTTGATTTTACAGTTAGGACATGCCTGCTCAATTTTCTACAAGTGTATTAAAAAAAAACTACAAATCTATATTTAACTTTTAAAGCTACAATAAACTTCAATTGTGCTGCATACATACCACTTGCTTCTCTCAGCCTCTTCATTTGAGCAACATGAACCTGTCTATTAAACTCACTTTCAGCATTAGGTGGGGAAAAAACAGAAAAAAATAGAAGAGCATTATGCATACCAGTCTTCCCTATATTTAGCTTTCCTAACTATTACAAGTACTCTGTTATTACCATATTTACACAGCTGTGGGACATCTGCAGTCTCAATTTCAACAAATGGTTGAGGGTATTCCATTTACACCTATGTAGGTCATTAAAATAATGCCTACACTGCTCTCCAGTGCATAGAAATCCAGTAGTATTGGAGACAGACTCAAACTTTTCCACACCTCAGACTTATACTGGGAAGCATAATAGTCCCCCAGAAGAAGCTTTTGGCTGTAGCACTTTACCAGGAGTACAATAAATATCTTGGACTCCTGTATGCCCCACCTCTGTGACTCTGAACTGGGTACATTCCCCTCTAATGTCAAACATGTCTAACATGTAAACTAGAGCAATGGCAATTGATGCTTTCCCACAAATTCCAGTTATCACATTTACTGGTAGTGCGCAAAGCCGAGCAATGATGGAAACCGAGTTTGCACAATATTAAGCAGAGTGCAGTACTGCCAAGCAGGAAGGAAATAAATACTTGAAATTGGAAGGTTAGTCTTACACTTGGCTGTAGTTTGAGGGTTGTCTGGTGATGTAGCTTAGAAATATATACTGGAAGTTGGCAGATAACTGTTAGGTGAGTTGACATGCACAAGGGGCATAAATGGCATAACCTGACACATTTGTTTTTGCCTTTGTACACTGATAAAATTGATTTTTACAGTTTGGGATTCAAACTTAGGCATACTGGACAAAACATTTTCTTAAACAGTGTTGAGTTTCCATCTTTGCCACAGAAGAAGTGTTACTCAAGCATAGTCAGGAATCATTCATGAACACAGGTGACAGTTTGAGGTGTTACACATGTATGTGCATGACTCGATAATGCTCTTGTATATAGACCTAGCTGTGTATGTGTGTCATGTAATTGTGAAGGCCATGCAAGTCCACATAGCAGAATTATACTTACAGAAATATAGTAGTCAGTATAACCTTAGTCATACATCTGAAAACATAATAAGGGTGTCTTATCCCTCATACATAATAATTCATATCATCTCCGCTATCTAAAGTGTTATAAGTGGATATAATGGGAAGTGGAACAACAGTAAAAATGCATGGAATATCCTGTATTACAACCCAGGACCATGTGTATGGCAGTCATACACTTACACATGTTGCCATAAGAATATTGACATAACACTTGTTTATTTTTCAGTTCATTGCTATAAACTGCAGTGCTACAACAGTAAAAATAGGTTGCACACCCTGTACTAGAACCCAGGACCATCTGTACTAGAGCCCTACACTTTCATCTGCTGCCACAGGACTAGTTACATAACACTTCCATAATTTCCTATTCATGCTTAAATTTTCTGTGTTAACCGTAGCACAACATCGCTGACCATGTTTGCGCAGTGCCCAACAGAATTAATTGAATGCATCCATTTTCAATTATTGGCGGTCTGAGTCCTGTCTGCAGGTGTTGGGGAACCTTGCTAACTGCTGTGCAATGCCACTAAGCAAAGTTGCACGATGGAAAGCAAAAATTGCAACAGTGCATTGTTTTTGACCTTTGCACTTTTATAGATGCCCTGTCTTTAGGTGTTCTGCAGGTGCTCTGTCCACTTCCTGGGTGTGCCAGTAGTCCAGGTTTGTGCACTGCTAAGCTTTTTGCAAACAAGATAAGCACAGCTAAACCTGACATTCATTTTTTTCCATTCCTCTTGTTTACGTTAATCTGCACACCACACAAACACTGGCCAAAAACAAAACAAAAACAAAAAAAGGTAAGTAGTTGAAATGTGGAAAAGCAGTCTATAACATAAACACTACAAAATGTTAGTACACATGAAATATTTCTACATAGGTCTGGATTTCAACTATCACTCCAATGAACCTTCAGAACACAATAAGGGTGCATTATTCCTCTTTGCCATGCAAACAGCTTTGTAGCAGGGAACTGAAATCATTCTGCATATAACCAACTGCAACATCATCTACAGTACTATGAAACCATATAACAGTTATTTGTCATGTTTTAATTGTGGATGCAGTACATTGAGTGATCAAACAACAGTTTATGAGTATTGCTTACAGATATGCAGCTCTGTCTTACCTCTCTATGTTTGTTGCTCATTCTTGTCTTAGCTGACCAGTAATCTGAGCCATACAGTCTGTAAGCCATTCTATATCACTGTCCTTAAAATGTGTGAGGATATTAAATGGCAATAATATAATATACAGTTGCCAACAAATGAAGGGGAGGTTGGATGTTAAAGAACAGAACCTGTGAACTGTGTGCTGCTTACTTTTTCCAGCCTTGACAAAATTACTTCTAACACTTTTGTAAGTCTAACCTGATACACCCACTGGATATAGGACATTCTGTATTCTTGTTGTGTTTTCCTTCTCCCTAGCAGTAAGCATTCATATTTGCAATACATCAAAAACAAACACTGAGGAAATATTTGCACTATGTTTACATTTGATACACAGAGCCAAGTATTTGGGATTCAGAAATTCTAATGAGTTCACACCTAATTTGCATCTTCACCATGCTGACAGCCATGAATCTACACCAAAAAAAGGCAACTGTGTAGCTAGGAAACCTGAAGGTGAGGAAACTTGTTTAAGTGGAGAACACAGAACAAAGGCTATTACTATCTATTATATCTGTACAGAAGATTTCTGAACTTGAAAAGTTATGTTTGCATTTTTCAGCTACATACTGCATATGCTGAATGTCATTAAGAAAAATCTGTTTAATAGTTTTTATAATATACATTATTGATTATGAAAGGCTTTTACACTTTTATCTGTATGCATTATACTGCTGGCATGGGCATGTTTTTTCAGGGCATTTCACAGGTATACATTTTATTTATTTAACATTTGTTTACTGGGAAAGTCCCACTTGGAATGCAGCCAATTTTCAGCGGATGCCCAGGGACAAATGCTCCAGATGCATGTCTTTAAAACGTGGGAGAAAACGAAGCACCCAGAGGAAATCCACACAAATGTAGGGAGGACCTGCAGACTCCACACAGAAGGCACTGCAGCTGAAAATCAAACTAGAGAACCTCCTGCTGTGAGGCGACAACATTACTGCTGCACCACTGCACCATCCGATTGGTAATACCTTAGAATAGAATGTTCTGTGTTAAATCTGTAGACATGTTTTGGGGGTCTATATCACTTTATCAAATGGCTATTCAATGAAAAGACATTTGTCAACCCCCTATTTTTCAAAGCCACTCTTCATTGAATGCTTGGCCAAGCAAGCCATTGTAAAAAAAAAAAAAAAAAAAAACATTAACTTTAAAACCTATTAAGGTGGGGACTATGCTCCCACACCCCCCTAGCTAAATATACCTACTCCAAGATCACACTACAGTGGGGAAAATGGCACATTCCAGATGGTGGCCAACTGCTGAATAGCCATTTTATAAACTGATATAGACCTGTTTCAGGGACATTTCATTTGAAAGCTTTTATAGCACTTCACTAATGAATTTATTAGCAAAATATGTAATTTTCCTGTTCTTTTGGGAATTGGGGAGGGAAATTTCATTTCTGTTATGGCACAAACAATGATATGTTGCTGCTGTTACTCTCCCTTGTTTTGCATCCAGCCTGTTGTTCATATTTCAAATATCTAGACTGTTTTATGTCTCTCCAGTGGTAATACTGAAATGCTTCCTTTTCTTTTTTATCTGGGAACAGTTATTTTGTAGGTATGCAATACTTATGTGTATTATCTTCCTGTTGTGTTTTAGACACTGGACACCTAGGACTATGGAACCCAAGTATCTCAGTTCCCAAAAACCACCCTTTAGTGACTCTGAGAATCAGGTCATTTTGGAAGCATTTAGCCAACAATGTGCCTTCCTGCTTGAGAGGGGACGTGGAAATATGTCAGGCAGAATGTAAATTTGAAAGCAGATAGTTGCAGATGTGAATGCAGTAGATGGCCACAGCAGGACATATGATCAGATGCAACATAGGGCACTGACATGATCTCATCTGTACTGAGGAGAGTAGCTGCAGTGGCCTGTGATAAGATGGGTATCGGGGGGGGGGGGAGTCTGCTACCGAGCCACCACTAACAGCAAATGAAGATTTCCTGTCCACTGTCAGGGATCCAGACAATTATTAAGTACTGTTGTATAGTAAAATATTTACATCACTATGCTAATTCTGTTTAACAAGAAATTGGTTGGAGGGGATCAAAGATTACTACAGTTAACAACACATTCTGTTTGAACGCACATGGAGCTTAGGTTGAAAGTTTAGTCAATGGACATATAAAGGTCAAAAGGTTTTACCCTCTGTGTTATTGTTAATTGTGATGATGTTGTCCTTACTTTCTGCTTAACTTCTTCCAGGACCATCCAGCATAGGGAGCATACTATGATCTACATATAGTAAGCCAAACATTTTTACGGCAGTACTGATGAACAGTTCAAATAAATATTTAGTGTGCGATGCTGATGTCAGGACTGTTGTGTGTATTGCTGTACTGTCTGCAATAGTGGCACCACTGTTAGTTTGTTAGCATATCTTGGACTACAGTGTATATATATATATATATATATATATATATATATATATACATATATATATATATATATATATATATATATATATATACATATATATATATATATATATATATATATATATATATATATATATATATATAGTATAGTATATGTGTAGGTGTTAATTTTTTTCTGTGATTGTTGCTTATTATCACAGATGATCTTAACAATGGAAGTATGGGATTTCTACTACCTGATGTTAGAGTATCAGCAAACTCTGATGATCATGGTGGCCAAACAGAGGCACAGGCAGGGGTGCAGAGGTTGACTCTGACACTGTGGTTGGCATACAGTTATCCCCTATAATTCCATCAGACACAGCCAGTAGGCCTATGGCTACCCATTCCAGTGAGCCCTCAGATATTGGACAGTTGGAGGGTGAGACAATCAATCAGGGAAGTTGGGTTACTGTGGCTTCAGTGCCTGTTGACTCTGGCTGCAGCCAAAGTGTGGGTGAGGTGCAACGCAAGAGGGTAGTTAGGGGTCTCCATCCCCTGCTTCTCCAGTCTGCTCTTCATCCTCCACCTGATCCAGGTGTCTCTTTCTGTACCACTCAACATATGTTTAGGGCCATCATGAAGGCACAGGCATGTTCCAATAGGTGCTCCAGAGAAATGCTTAGGATTGTAGATGTGGCACAGGCTGACATGCGCTAGATAATTCTGCCAAACTGAAATCTAAACTAGTGCACAAAAGATTAATAAGAGATTATATGAAAGCAAAATGGTCAGTATGTAAAACTAATTGGAGTGATGCTTTCACTAGAAAAACTGTGTAAGGAATGTGGAAAGTTTTGAAAGAGAAATTAAATGCAAAAAAGTCAATAAAATGTTTAACATCAGGATCTAGACACACAATGTCAGGAGGATATATTTTCATAAGAGCAAGATATCTGATTAAGGTGAGAGACAAAAGCTATAAGATGGAAAATGGGTCAAACTTCAACTTTGAAACTGAAATAAACAAGCTGGAAAAACAAATTAAGCATAGTGTGAGACAAGATCAAGAAAAAAATAAAGAAAATTTATAAAAAGATATTGAGCATAACATGAAACCATTTTATACATACATAAAATGCAGAAGACAAAGACATACAAATTGAATAAGCTATGTGTAGATTCTAAAATTTATTCTCATACAGAACAGATTAGAGATATATTTATAAAATCTCATGCAAAACAATTTGGCTCCACAAAGAGGGTGATAGATTGTCCTAGTGACATCCATGTAACTGCAGATATTGAAATCAGATTAGATTATATTGAAACAGAACTATGCAAAGAGAATCCAAACAAAGCACAAGGAGGAGATGGAATTAATAATAATGACCTGAGAACACTTCAGCAAATACTTACAGAACCATTACATCTATTATTTACTGGGTCGTATAAATATGGGGAGATTCCTCAAGATTGGAGACATGCACTTATTAATACTGTCTTTAAGGAAAAGGGGAGTAGGACAAACCCAGAGTCATACAGACCCTTAACTCTGCTTTCATGTTGTGGAAAAACAATGGAGAAGGTAATATTGGATAAGTTGCCAGAACTGAAACCATATATCAGCATGCATATGTTGAAAAATAGATCTATTACCAACCATAATATGAAGTTCTATATCAATATAACAGCTATGAAAGAAAATTTGTGCTGTGACGTAATTTATATAGATTTATCTTCAGCATTTGATATAGTCATACATAAAACACTGATCAATAAGTTAGAACAACTAGGTATCAATGTACTCTTGATATAGCTGTATGGCTTGCGAATAGGACATGGCAAGTATCATACAGCTACTGGACAAATAAAATTTGATGTTACAGTCAGGGTATCCCACAGAGCTCTGTCCTAGACCCATATTTGTTCAGATTGTATCTTTCAGAGCTATCTTTTTCATCTGAAGTGTTCTACGGTCTGTATGGAGATGACTTGAAATTGGGTAAACTGATTACATTTGTGGCAGATAGAGCATGCCTGTAAAAGAACTTGACTAAATTGACTTTTTGGCTACAGGGAAATAATATACTGATGAATGCATTAAAAACTAAGCATATGAGATTTGGGAGACATAAATTGAAAGGTGAATACTTAATACAGCACACAGTGATTGAAATTGTAGATTCATATAAGGACCTGGGTATATGGTTAGGTTCAGCTTTGAGTTTTTTTAATCATATTAACAAATTGGTTAATGATAGTTTTAGAGCTATAGTTTGTATATAAAGATTTATAAAGTCTAGGAAATCAGAAATGAAGTCATTGTTTGTTAGTTACATTAGACCCAAACTCGAGTATGGGATAATGACATGGAAACCTTATAAGAAAGCAAGCATGAGTAAACTGGAAATAGTGTACAGGAAATATACCAAGAGCATCCATGGATGTGAACATTTTAGTTATTATGAAAAACTAAAATATCTGAACTTGTACAATGTCTAATATAGATATTTAAGAGGAGACCTAATTTGGGTATATAGGGCATTTAGAGGCAACTACCTCTGAGAATGTTTGGGTTATCACAAAGTAGTAGAGAATCATCAGACAAACTATGTAAAAGATTCGAAAGGAATGAAACATGTACTAATTGGTTTTCTGAGAGAGCAGCTATACATGGAATGGGCTACTAAATTACATCAAAGCAAGGACTACTTTAGATATTTTTAAAACAGCCTGAACACTTATTATGGGAACAAGTGTTTTGGTATATTGGCAGGCTAGAATGGTATTAATGCCTGTGCTTGAAATATCTGTATGTAAGTATGTAAAACAGGTGAGGCCACTTCCTCCAAGAGCCCAGTCACTAGTAGAGTCCCCCATGAGTCCCTGGTCAGGGAATTAGAAATATACACCTGGCCTGTCACCCATATCCATTATTGACAGAGGTACTTTATCGAAGCCTGGTCTTCAATGTCCTATTTGGATACAGGACATAATTTTTCTTTTGTGAAAACATGGCTAGGTTTAGAATGGCCCTCTGGGTCATTAGCCTGTTAAAAATCTATGAATACAGGAATCTGTAAATTACAGTCTCTGCATGTAATGATTCATATGAACAGCCACCATGTGTCATATGAGGACAAAGTCAGATGATAATATTGTGGACACTAGGCAAGCTATATGACAAACATCTGAGCAAGGCAGCATGACAATTGGCTGAATGTACATCAATATAATGAATACAACAGTAACAAATATGTATTATTTTCATTCACCACAGCCTGTGACATATGTGAATCTAATATTCTTGTATTAACAATAGTGTGTACAGTTGTATGCATTACTTACCTACAATTTGTACCAATCAGTAGCCTGCAAAATGCAAATATCCTAATGATGCTTGCTGAATATAAAATGTCTGAAAGAAATGCCTATAGGATACAAATAAGATGTTGTAGGCAGTTGTGATACCATTGTTAAATTGAAGGGCATTATACACAGTCTGCAAACAACAGTGTGAATACTGGCACAGAAGACAACCATTCAGTCTGTGAATAGATAGGCTATGCACAACAAATCAGTCACTGAAAAACACAGCAACCTGTACCAAACAATACATTTTAAACAGCAATAAAATGTAAAACATCCACCTTACAATGTGTGTCACAGATACTTATATATACGTGGATATTTATAACCCGGACCATGTGTACGGCAGTCCTACACTTACATCTGTTGCCATAAGAATGTTGACATAACACTTGCCTGAACCTGTGTTAACTTATATGGTAAAATGGTAATTACTGAAAGCACAAATAGGGGGCACTGGGTATAAATACATGTTCAATTTTATGATTGTCGTCCTTGGAAGGCGAAATGCTGAAGTACCGGATGTTATGCAAGAGAAGCTTGAACCTGAACGGCTGGCTTGTTGTTGTTTTTTAAGTTGTTTATTGTATTTGGCATTTTGGAGGTTTGGTGTTTTATTAGTTTGTGGAGGAATGTCACAGCCAGCAGACATTGTATTCAGTGCCTCCCAGCTTTCTGCAGAGCATGCAGTTGTTTTTTTCTTGAATTTAATTAAGACTCGATAAGTTAAATTAGCGAATTGGGATCCCTGGTATTTAGATGGTGAAATGGAGTTTGGCACTCAATTTGTACATTTATAGAAGTTGATGATTAATGAAATCAACCTCTTCTATGACATCAACCTGTTGGAGAAGTATGTTGCATTGGGTATTACACCGAGAGACCTTAAGAGTCGAGAAATTACAAACATGGGACTTTTCAGAAGATGAGCAAGATCTCCTTGAAGAGTGGAAACAGATTAGTTTAGAATGTACATTAAAGTGGATTCATATGCTGATTAAAAGGAATCAAAGAGAGCAAACCAAACTGCAGCAGGACATTGTTGAACTTCAGCATAAAATGTTGAATGAATCATCGCACACTGCTTTTTCCATCAAAATGGAGGAGGTTAAAGTTAAGGTGGAAAAAGTTGAACAAGAGACTACTAGCAGAAAGAAAAAATAAATTAATAAGGGACAACACTCGGATCTGAGTTACAACACAATGGCACTAAATATACAGAACCAACTGATATTACCAACATTCTGACAGATAGGTTCAGTGCTAACTTTACCCCCCTCTCATCCCCTAAAGGGCCCATCTCTATACCGGAAGAATGCAAAGTTCCTGTAATCACAGCTGCACAGGTAAAAAACACACTCTCCAAAGCCAAGAACACAGCATCCATGGGACCTGACAACATCCCAGGCTGCATTCTACATGAACTACAGAATGAACTGGCACCCCACCTAAGTACCATGTTCAATCATAGCCTCTCCTCAGGCTTTGTGCCCACTGAATGGCACACAGAGGCAGTTATCCCACTCCACAAAGGGGGAGCCACCACGGACCCTGGGAACTACTGCCCCATTAGCCTGATGAGCCTGGTATGCAAGGCTATGGAACGTATTATCATGGAACTTACAAACAATGACATTGGTAATCTCCAAACTCTGGACCCCACCCAGTTCAGGTTTGTAAAAGGCATATCATGTCTCCTCAACCTGATAGACTTCTTTGAAGTGGTCACCAAAGCCGTAGATGATGGTAAGGTGATTCACACAGCCTATCTAGATCTCGCCAAGGCTTTCAACACCATCCCCCACTCTGGAATTACAGATAAACTCACTAAACTAGGTATAAATCCCTATGTCACAAGATGGGTTGCCAACTGGCTCACTGACAGAACCCACACTGTGAAAGTAGCAGACTCGAAATCCAACTTCAGACCAGTGACAAGTGGAGTACCACAGGGTTCAGTCCTGAGTCCTCTCCTGTTTAGTATCTACTTCTCTGAAGTACAGGCTGACACAGAAGGTCTTTGGCTAATGAAGTTCGCAGATGACTGCAAACTAGGAGCCATAATCAAAACTTCTAATGATGTCGACATCCTACAAAAGGGCCTCACTGAGACAGATGCCTGGTGTCAAAGCCATGGCCTCAAGCTCAATGCAAAAAAGCACATTGTCATCCCTTTTGGTAAAAACTCTGTACCCATGAACTACCACATAGGCAGTAGTCTACTTAACATTGAAAGTGTGATAAGAGATCTTGGGACACAGGTGGACAGTAGTCTCTACTTTGATAACCACATCACCACAGTAATCAGGAAATCCTTCTACATGTCACACCTCATCACAAAAGGTTTCTCATCCAGGAAAAAAGAGGTCATTGTTCCCCTCTACTCATCACTCATTAGACCCATTATAGAGTACAATGCCCCTTTTGGTATGTACCTCACAAGACATCTACAACAACTGGAAATGCTGCATAAATACCTCACAAAGAGGATTAACAGCTTCAAACAGATGCCCTACGCAGACCGTCTCAAAAAACTCCAACTTTACTCCATCACATATTGCCTACTCAGAGGTGAGCTCTGCCTAACATACTTAAAGAAATCCCAATCTCTCTGAGCTACACGCTCTAGGGACCTAAACCATGTCACCACAATAAATAGAACATGCTGGAGGGATAGATTCCTGTCTCATAGACTTTCCATACTCTGGAACAAACTTCTTATCTACATCAAACAAAGCTCCTCAGTAGCACTCTTCAATAAACATCTTGATGATAGGATGGGAGATAGGAAATTCACCCTGGGGATCACTTCTGTGGCTCTGCTTGACAGGGGCACAGGAAAATAATTTTCTTGGGTGGCGAAAGCCAGGGTACCTTTTGCTTAGGCTTATATAGGCCCTAGGGCCAATAGCTTAGTACCTACCTATGAACCTATGACATGATTTTCATGGTGGTTTAATTTATGCATGGCAGTGGAAGCTGAGAAGGGGGAGATCAACATAGTGGCAATTTGGTCATAAATCAGAAATAAGGGAATCATCCATTTTTTCTGTTGAGACATATTTGAAAAAAAGTGTTTTATTTGAGAATATGCAGTCAGATGATATGGGGGAGTAGTGACCATTGGAGCAGCAGGAGAAGCAAACTTTTTCCCATGATGGGAGAAGAAGAATTTCCAGGAACCATGTCAATTGCAAAAAGACTTGAGTTGTTTGGGACTGACACCAGCATCTGTTTTAGATGTTGGAGTTTTTGAAGACATTAATTTATATATAAATTATAATTGGGGTTATGTCAATGCTGGTGAACATGATGGTTTGAAGGGGCACCCTACCAGAGAATTACAGGTAATAAATTTATCTGACTTGAATATTTCTAATGAAAGGTTACATGTGTTGCAAAGAGGTATTAAGTTTATACCCACACATTTTCCTACTTTGGTGGAGGTTCTGCTAGATGTTAAAAAGTTTTGTAGGAAATTATTTCTTAGGCTATATTTTGATAAAAGGGAATCAACTACAGCTGCTAATGACTGTAGGATTGCTGATGAGGACAATTTAATAAATTTATCTGTGTATGATTATGATGATGTGGGGGATGAAACTGTAAATGGGGAAGAACATGCAGAGTGTTTACAAAATAATGGCGTCTTTTGTCTTACTGGATATAGCAAATTAACAATTCCTGCGTTGCCTGATAGAAGTGATTTTTATCCACCCAGGATGTCAACAGCTGTCAGTTTGTTTGAACAGATAGTTTGTAAGAAAGTGGAATTGAAGTATGCCAACTTAAAAAAAAATGCATAAGTAATATAATTTGAATAAAAAAACAATTGTAAGTGTTGAATGAGTTGAGAAAGTGTACTAATGAATATGTGTTCAAACAATCAGACAAAGGGGGGGAACTGGGTCATTATGTCTAGAGTGGGTTATATACAAATGGTTAAAAAATTGTTGTAGGTGGAAGATGATTATGTTAAAATGCCTGTTAATACTGTTTCACAATTTAATGCTGAATTGTTGGACATTCTTGAATGAGGGGCGAGACTGGAGTTTTGTCTAGCAAAGATATTAAAAAGTTGTATAATTCTAGTCCAGCTGACCCTTTGATGTATGCCATTCCTAAAATTGATAAAGACTTAAGGAATCCACCTGGGAGATCCATTGTCTCTGGTGAAGGATCTTATTTGGAGAATGTGGGCATTTTGTTGGATTCATTTTTAAAGGAGTTTTTTAATTTGGTGACTGCCCACATTAAAAATACACAAGAGCTATGTGTAGTGGTAAAAACTTTGAATGACAAGTAGATTATTATTGGGTGACCATGGATGTTAGTGCTTTGTACATTAATATTAGAAAGTACAGTTGTGTACACTTACCATAAATGTAGATGTTCGAGTGTATTCACTGTTGCAGTCATTACATTTGGGTTATCTGCTTGCAGGTAGCCCTCAGTTGGCCTGATTAACAAAGTCTTGGGTCCTGCACCGGTTGCTATTCCTTCTTCCATGGTGTCAGGTCGTCAGGAGTATAAAACATGTAGCCAATGCCATTACATCAGTTTTTCTTGCCCCAGATGTCAGGTGCCCCCTAATGGGAAGCAATTAAATATAAAAGTAAAAAGATATACCTCCAACAAAAAATCAAATACACCAAAAAGGCTTTTAAGCATAGTAAAGGAAAGTAGAGGTATGGTCAAAAGAAGTTAGGGGGCTGGAGGGAGGGTAACCAGGACTGCAACAGTGAATACACTCGAACATCTACATTTATGGTAAGTGTACACAACTGTTCTTTGTGTTTCACTGTTGCAGACATTACATTTGGGTAGATTCCCAAAGCTATGGTTGGGAGGAGGAATTTAGATAGCATTAGGGCCAGCTATAAAGCCCTGCAAGACTCCAGTGGCAAAGCCAGCTCTGGATTTAGAGAAAACTGGCAAATGACAATGCTTGGTGAAAGTATGTACAGAACTCCAGGTAGAAGCTTCTAGGATGTCCCTGGTAGGGACACCTCTGAGAAAGGCTGCAGAGGTAGATGCAGCCCTGGTGGAGTGAGGTCTGATCCCCTGGGGGATATGTTTTCCATGGTGCTTTTAGCAGAAATAAATGCAATGGCTTATCCATTTAGAAATGGTTTGCTTTGAAATAGCCTTCCCCTCTGCCCCTGCAGCAAATGCCACCAGCAGTTGTTCAGATTTCCTTTGAGGTTTAGTCCTGTCCAAGTAGAATCTAAGTTGTCTGTGCACATCAAAGGAATGCAGTATCCTCTCCCCTTTATTCTGTGGATTGGGAAAGAAGGTTTGCAAATGAATGGACTGATTAAGAGCCACACTGGATACCGCCTTGGGCATAAAGGATGGATTGGTTCTGAGGGACACCCTGTCTGCATAAAAGATGATGAAAGGCTCCACTGCCATAAGGGCCTGTAATTCAGATACCATTCTAGCTGAAGTGATTGCTAAAAGGAAAGCTGTTTTCCAAGAAATAAATTTTAAGTCTGCAGTAGCAGCTGGCTCAAAAGGAGGTAGAGTGAGTTTCTCCAAGACAAAGTTAAGGTCCCAGGCTGGGGTTGGAGCTCTCCTGGGTGGTCTCAATTTTTTGGCCCCTCTGAGGAACTGTTTGAGCAGTGGATGAGAGAAGAGGGGAGGTTCTGTGTTATAATGCGCTGAAATGGCTGAGGCATAGAATTTAATGAAGGAAATAGACAGGCCCTTGTGAAGCATCTCAGTTAAGTATTGTAAAATCTCAGGTAAACTGGGCGCTGCTGTGCTAATCCCTTGAGATTGGTTCCAGGCACAGAATCTTTTCCATTTTTCAGCATAAGATTTTCTAGTACTAGGCCTCCTTGCCTTTAAAATGATATCCATCATAGGTTTGCTGAGGGATGGTAAAGGAGAGATTAAGTAATTAACCATGCTGCAAGGTTCAGTGTTAGAAGCTGAGGGTGCAGAATCTGGTTCTCCTGCTGAGACAGCAGGGAAGGAGTCTGACGCAGGTACCATGGAGATAACCATGACACACTGCGCAGGAGGGGGTACCAGTGTTGGCACGGTCAGTCTGGAGCAATCAAAATCATCCTTGGTTTGTCCTGTTTGATTTTTAATAGTACTTTGGAGAGCAGAGGCAGAGGAGGGAAGGCATAGACTGATTGGTTTTTCCAGCTGAAGGAGAGAGCATCCACTTTCTAGGCTTGTTTGTGGGTAG
The DNA here is from genome assembly GCF_019279795.1 of Protopterus annectens. NCBI lineage: Eukaryota > Metazoa > Chordata > Ceratodontiformes > Protopteridae > Protopterus > Protopterus annectens. The sequence goes on along the minus strand of NC_056728.1, from coordinate 1,639,154,392 downwards.
TCCTTGTGCAAAAGTTGTCCAATTGGTATTTCTGGGAAGAGGCAAACAGGTCTATATCTGGGCTCCCCCATTTGCTTCTCAACATGTTGAAAATCCTTGGTTTCAGTTTCCACTCGTGTAGGTCCATAAGTTTTCTGCTTAGTCCGTCTGCCAGTGTATTTAATTTTCCTGGCAGGAATTGAGCTTGTAGGTGCACTTGGTAGCTCAAGGCTGTGTTCCACAATGCCATGGTTAGTCTGCAGAGGGGGTAAGAATGTGTACCTCCTTGCTTGTTTATGTACCACATAACAGTGGTGTTATCCGTCTTTACCATTAGTTGTCCTGGAAGAATGTGGTCCTTGAAGACTGTCAGAGCATTCTGTACAGCTAATATTTCTTTTTGATTGATATGCAGGTGCATTTGCTTTGGGTTCCATTTGCTCTGAATGCACTTACCTGCCAGGTGAGCCCCCCATGCATAGTCTGATGTGTCTGTTGTTAGGGTTTGGGTGGCATAGGGTGGTGTGAAAGGTAGCCCCTTGTTTTGGTGTCAGGCCTTTGCCCAGCAAAGGAACTCTAGGCATAGACAAGGTATGATAGGAATCATTGTTTCTAGCTCTTGAGAAGGTTGACACTGTAGGCTTTTTAGATACCACTGTAGTTTCAGCATATGCAGTCGTGCATATGGAATTAGAAGAATGCAGGAGGCCATGAACCCTAAGGCTTGCAGTATTTGTCTTGCAGATAGCAGGGTTTTTGTGGCCACTTGTTTGAAGTAGGTTGTCAAATGAATTTGTTTCTCTGGTGTGAGGTAAGCCATCTGGGGAGTTGTATTCAAGCCTGCTCCCAGGAATACAATTTGTTGACAGGGTACCAGGTGTGATTTCTTTTTATTTATGGTGTACCCCAGACAAGTTAGAACCGTTTGTACAAAGGCCAGATGATTCAAAAGTATGTCCTGTCTTTCTGCCTGAATTAGACAGTTGTCCAGGTATGGGTATATTTGAATATTTCTTTACCTGAAAAATGCAATAACTGGAGCTAGGCACTTTGTGAATACCCTGGGCCCAGTAGATAAACCAAAGGGCAGTGCAGAGAACTGATAGTGTGTGTAGCCTGCTTTGAAGCATAGGTATCTTTTGCTAGATTCCCTAATTGGGATGTGCAGGTATGCTTCTTTTAAATCTATTGTTGCCAACCAGGCATCTTTGCCTAGCATAGGAAGTAATTGGTGAAGAGTCAGCATCTTGAATTTTTGAATCCCCAAAAAGGTGTTTAGAGTAAACAGGACCAGGATAGGATGCCATGAATTGTCTTTTCTGGGTAACAGGAAAAGTCTCGAGTAGAAACCTTGTCCCTTTTCCTCTTCTGGTACCAGTTGAATAGCCCCCATGCTTAGAGAGAAAGTACTTGTCTTTGGGCCTCTGCCCACTGATTTGGGGGTAGGTCTAGCCACCCGCTTGGTGTTGGCAACATGTGGAAGTAAAATCTGTATCCCTGGGACACTGTATTTAAAACAATTTGTCCTGGGTAACGAGTTCCCAATTCTTTACATGAAGAGCAAACTTTCTCCCCAAAGGGGCAGTCAGTTGATAACTGCTTGGAAATTTTAAAAGTAAGTCATTGAGACAGTTTTCCATAGGGGGAGGTCTTATTATTCCCAGATTTGGAAGTGGAGGCCCCCCACTGCTTAGTTCTGTGTGTCCCCTGGGACAGAAACCTGAGGTTGTTGCTGTGTCTGGGTTTGGCTTGAGAAGACCTGGAAGGGACTGGAAAGGACCAATTCTTAGAGGGCCAGTGCCTACTAAATATAGGAGGCTGAACTTGTAAAAAATCTTTAACAGTTTGCATAGATTTAGCTTTATCTTCCATCTTTTTAAGAACTACCTCAGCCTTGTTCCCAAACAGGCGGTCCTGATTTAAAGGAGCATCAAACGATTTAGCTTTAACATGATCAGGCAAAGCTTGCTCTTTAAGCCAAGCATGCCTTCTGAGCACAGACTCAGTAACAGCAGCCCTGCAAGAGGCCTCTAATGAATCAAAACCACATTGCAAAGTATGTTTTCCAACTTGCTCAGCAGAATGCATTAAATCCTGTAATTCTTTATTTTCCACACAGTCAGGAATCAACATAATTTTCTGTTTAAGCAGTCCAATAACATGTTGCTGATACTTTAACATATGAAACTGGGAGTTTAAAACCCTAATGGCTAAGGTTGCAGACGTGTAAACCTTCTTACCCCATCTATCCAGCGCCCTGGAGTCTCTATCAGAAGGGGTAGGAATTTTAGAAGTAGAAGCCTTAATGCCCTTGGGCCCCTGTGAAATAGTCTCTGGATCTGCAATAGGATTTTTGAAAAAAGAACTTGTGGGACTCAGGGACCCTGTAGTATCTGTCAGGTTTTCTGGGAGCAGGAGGCAGGGAATCAGGGGCCAAACTAGATTCCTAAAAAGCATCATCAACAATGTGTAGTACAGGAGGAATAGCTAAAGGCCTATGCTGAGGTAGGAGAAGGAAATCCCTAAGCCTATTTTATGAATCAGAAAAATCCTGGCTTTCCCAGTGGAAATGCTCCCTTAGAGTATGTAAGGTTTCCCCAAAAGAAAAATCCTCAGGAGAGGAAGCAGAGGGAATGGAGTCCTCTGCATCAGAATCTTCATAAGTAGATAAGGGTAAATCCAGATCATCAGAAGAATCAGAAACAACAGAATCCTGATCAGAAGATTCATAATCAACTTTAGTCCTAGGCCTCTTAGAAGGGGAGGGGGTTGGCTACCCCTGATTAGAGTTATTAGATCTTCAGCCATTCTTATCATTTGTTTTTTAGGCATAGAGGCCTGAACATGTGACCTGGGCGTCATTTTTTTTTAGGCATGGATCGAGATTTAGGCCTAAGTAAAGAAGGAGGTGTCGGTTTAATATGCAAGTCTGTAGGCCTGTGTACACCCTCAGAAGCTGGTGCCTGCACAGCGGCTCTGGACCCATCCAAGGTAGAGATATCCGTGGGTTCCATAATTGAAGCATCTCGTGGCATATCGGACACCGAATGGGTCTCAGTAGAGGCCTGCGAATCAGAAGTAGCAGGTATCAGGGGCTGCGAAAGGACCTCACTGAGTATTGACAACCTGGCGACTGGCTTAGGAGAAGCATCGTCGGCAGTTTTGGACCTCGGCAGCCTGTCTCTGTCTTTATCTTTGCATTTTTTTCAGAATCCCAGGAGTCAGATGGCTAACCAATGACATTTCTGGATAATTAAACCGAGAACCGAAATATTTAGAGGCGAAAATATACCGACGACGGATAGTGTGCTGAATAAATAAAGCACAAAACTGACAGCAAGGTATGTCGTGGTCAGGGCCTAGGCAAGGAATACAGTACGAATGAAAATCTTGATGAGGTATTTGCTTTCCACAAGTAATGCAATTATTAACTTTTACTGACATCGGTAAGGAGCAAGAAAAAGTTTCCCCAACGGAGTACTTAGCTTTAGTTGAAGACTTCGGTTCTGAAACTCGAAAACAAAAATTTCAGGAGTCAGCCGACCGGCACTTGCGAACTGCTTCTGTTTCAGGCACTGCATGGCAAGAAAGACTGATATAATGGCGTTGGCTGCATGTTTTTTACCCCTGATGACCTGACGTCATGGAAGAAGGGACAGCAACCAATGCAGGACCCAAGACTTTGTTAATCAGGCTGACTGAGGGCTACCTGCAAGCAGATAACCCAAATGTAATGACTGCAACAGTGAAACATGAAGAACATCTGCCTTAGGTTTAGAAGCAATTTGGCAAATGATGGCTGAAGGCCCAAAAACATCCTTTGTCATCAGATTGTTGGAAGTTTTGCCTGACACATAATTGTTTTTTATTTGAAAGGGATGTCTATTTACAAAGAAGAGGCACCATGATGAGAGCTCCTTATGCTCTAACCTATGCCATATTGTACATGATGGAATTTGAGAGGGAATTTATTTAAAATACCAGCTTTTGTGAGGAATGTCATTATATATATATATATATATATATATATATATATATATATATATATATATATATATATATAAGAGATATAGTGACAATTAGGTTTTATTTGTAGGGGAATGCCATCAGAATTGTTTAGATTTGTTGAAGAGTTGAATAAAAACTCCCATGGATTGAAATTTTCTAGTGTGCATAGGAGGAGGGATATCCAATATTTGGATCTGGAATTTTATGTGGATGGGCAAAATTGTATACAGCATAAGTAATTTTTTTAAACCAGCTGCTGTCAACAACTTTCTGCATGCATCCAGCATACATTCTCCCCAGCTTATAAAATCTTTAACATTTGGGAAATGCAAGGGTAGTTTTCATAATGCATCAGAGGTAGGGATGAAGGCAAAATATTTAAAGGTATTTGTTGATAGTTTGTTGGAAAGAGGCCATGATAAAGATGTTTTGGATTCAACAGTCAGAAGCGTATGACAAGGGGGATGATGCAGCTAAACCTGAGACATGTTACAGTAGAGTAGGTGTAGTGGGAAAACAAATTAAATCAGATAACAATGACAAAGACATTTATTTTGTTACCAAATATTCCCCCTTTTCAGTAAAATTGAGGTAAGTAGTTTTGGATAATTGGCATCTTGTTCATCTAGATGAACAAGTGGATTATCTTTTTCTCAAGACAATAACATTTTCATATGGGAGCTATTTGAATCTCAAGGAGTTATTAAATTTGACATATCCTACAGCAGGAGGTCAGTCAGGGACACGTGCCTGTGGTCATTGCAAGATTTGTAATATAGTCAGGAATTTGTCTGGCGACTTTATTAATGGAAAAAAAGTTTGTTTCCAAGGGGTATTTTTCTTACAATTCTTGTGGGGTTGTATATATTTTGGGTTGCAATTGTAAAGAAGTTAAATGATATATAGGTAAAACCACAGGAATGGTGAAGGTGCATGTGTTAGAGCATATGGAAGACATTTGTAATGGTAATTTTAACAGTCCTGTAGCTGAACATTTTTGCACAGTACACAGTGGGTCAAGTGATTCACTAACATTTAATGAGATGGGACGTCCCTGCATGAGAAAAGGGGGTGGACATTAACAAAAGGATACTCAGTTTGGACAGCAAAATGATTCTTAATTATGGCACATTACATCTGAAAGGGCTTAAGTTGGATGCAAATTTGACTGTATGTTAATATATATGTATTCCAAACAAATTGTCAAGTATTTTTGTAATTGAGATTTATGTTGTTTAGGAGATGAAAGAAATGTATTAAGATTGTTTAGAATAGAATATTCATTGATGTGTACATGGATAAATATTGTAAGGAATACATCAGGGATAAGATGTTTACACTGATAATTAGTGTTAAATTATATGGTAAAATGGTAATTATTGAAAGCACCAGTAGGAGGCACCGGGTATAAATACAGATTAAATTTTATGATTGCCATACTTGGAAGGCAAGATGCTGAGGTAGCGGATATTACACAAGAGTAAAGAAGTTTGAACCTGAACAGCCTTATGTTTGTTGTTTTTTTGAGTTGTTTATTGTATTTGGCATTCTGGAGGTTTAGTATTTTATTAATTCCTTTGTAACAAGCAGGTACTGCTTGTGTTTATTCAAATTTCTGCAGATAATGGATAAATACGGAACTTCCAACACTTATTGGCAATTATACTCTAATGAAATAACAGCTATCAACACATAACTGAAAACATATGTGCAAGTAGTCAGACATTGCTTTTTGCTTAAAAAAGGGGCTGTAGTAAGAATGTTCACTTTACTGGGAGGTACGAATTAAAGAAGTTATTTATGAGTTACTATTCAAATATGTATTGCGACAGTAGGTGATATGTTTTACTATAATGGATAACTATGAAATGAGTAGTCATCTGCGTTCTAGATTTTACAGCCATCAGTGATGCATGAGGACAGTCGTTATGTGAAATGGTGTCTGTATATGTTTGGAAACAGTTGTACATCTACAAAGTTCAGAATTATATATATTATAAGCATTATTAAATAAATTAACACCATGAGAATCAAATCCATACTTATATGGAGAGCAGTTACAAGAGCTACTTAATTATTTAGATGAGCTAATTGTCAGAACAGGTACTTAATGGTTATAAAAGCCATCTACCTGATATATTTGAAATACAGATATATCTCTATAATCTGTAGAAATGCTCAGCTATTGTAGCATAGAGACGCTTACTGTATGGATCCACTGGCTGTCTCCACACCTTGGTGACATTACAATAAAGCTCCTCCATGTCACTCTGATGCAGGTCATCATAGCGGTGGCAAACCTGCACTCCAGTCCACTAGATCCCCATATGTCATTGGTGCTCCCTCGTAGTCTGGTTCCAGATGTTGAGTATCATGAAGTTCCATGGCAAAGTTTCTTGGCCTGGTTGTCATCCAGTGCTCCACTCCAGCTTAGATGGTCAGCATCTGGGTGGTCTCCTCCTCAGTCCAGTTGGGCACACAGAACTGCTGCAGCCTCCTGGAAATAGCCATCTTGATACTCCAATGGAAAATGTAGTATAAATGAAAAAAATGAAAAATGAAAAATGCTCACTGAGGTACCACTCAGTTCACAGGTAGCAATCTTCTGATCTTTAAATGTAGGTAAATCGGTATTAAAACGTAACACTTATTTCATGTTATCAGATCATTGAAAGATAATGAGGACATGCCACACATGGTGCCGTTTATCAATACCTATTGGGTACTTGCTAAGTGCACCTGGGTGTTAAGCAGAATTTAGACAATTTATGTGAATGTGCGCAAATGGGATTCCAAAACCTTGAATTTTAATGAACCTATGTGTGGAAGAAATGGTACTTAATGATGGGTGCACATTAGGTGCTCTTACTTTCAGTGATACATGAGTCACATGTAACTGATAAGGTACATTGGCACCTGCCAGCACATCTCCTTTGGGGAATATTACATCAGACTTACTCCTTCTCAAAGGTATCTATTCAGATTTATTTTATCAAAAATGTGCACTTTAAGAGAAATGGTTGTAACTTAGTGGAGTGATGCTTGACTGACATTTATGCATACAGGTGTTGCCATTTTCATTAGACATGCAATGATTTCCCATATGCAGTTGTACAGACATAAATAGTAAATGTTAATGTACATAAAGACAGACTTACAGATCATCCGTATTTCTTATGGGTAATTTTGTATACTCTGTGATATAAGTACGGAAACGCACGGATTCTGACATTATTTATATGTACTATGTTGTTTTGTTGTTATGGACATTTCTTCATTGATGGCTCTGAACAAAAGTGTTAATACTACGTTCTTTTGCTGTTACAGATAGTTCTTCATTGATGGTTCTTAAGAAAAGGCTTATAACTACTGACTCACTATACAAAGTATCCATACTATTTGTGACCTACTTATGGATTTTTAGGTTTTCCAACAGTTTCCGTAAGTTGTTCAATTGTTAGTTTGTATAGTATTTTAAAATGAAATGCTTGCAGACTCCTGTGGCATGATGATGTAGTCATTGGCCCTCCATTTAACAGATATATAGGGTAAGGGGTTCTGATACCACAGACATCCTCTAAAATATCACAAGCTATGTTGATCTTACAGCTCATGTATGCAAGCATTGTTGTTACTATTTATATGTCACATTAGAATTTGTCAGAGAAAGTGTTTTATAGACTTTTGCATTGCACAGAAATGCATACTGTTTATGGTGACATATGCTGTCACAGAATCATCTGCATAACTGGAGTCCCACAGAAATATGATCATGGGCATATATCACTGTCTTTTAGATGGCAAACCATCTCTTCTCACCACAGGCGAATGTCATTATACTAGATACTCTGTGACAGAATGGAAGGAGACTCCTTGGACATGCAGGGAATACAGTTGGAGACATGAATTTTAGATCAACATCACCAACGTGATTAATGCAGTTGGGAGTTTACAATAGATCCCATGAGGTCTGTTGATGATGCTGCTCAGACATGATCCTCCATGCAGACAATAGGTTACAATGATATAAGAGATTGAGGGATGTCACCAATGGTGGATCGCCATTGACAACCCTGATGACAACACAGTATTTCTGGGCCTCCCTGCATACAGCAAGAGAAGAGCAATGCATGGCAGAGGGTGGGATAGAAACAGGAGTTCTAGGCCAAACATGTATATCTTACATTCCGTGACATGGCTGACTATAGAGTAAATCTTTGCATATTGCTGTTGTCTGCATATTCATGTCTTGTCATTTTTGATTTACAGCAACAGAACTGAACTGTGCACACAGATCCACACAGGGTGATGACAATGAATGTAAGTGTAATGACATGTACTCATACAGCTGCAGTACAGATGGAACAGTGCAAGCAAATTGTGCAATGCTGGCTGCATTAATATTCACAGGTCCATCTACTTCTGGACAACACCAGGGAATTGCAGGTGAGTGTCTCCATACTGTGCTACTGTGACCACTACCTGTAACTTCTTCAGCCTCATGTTATGGCACTGCTGTTTACTGACATATTGGTATCTCCTTAACACTGTACACTATGGGTACATGCAGTGGGGGCCCAAGCAGTGTAGCTGCAAGTACAGACTGACCAAGTATGTTACTGCAACTGGTTTATCATTAGCATCAATGCGTAACATACATTTAATACACAGCATTAATATTACTGTTTTTCAATACAGGGACATCTGTCCAGCAGCTGTATTGTCTGTCATGTGTGAATCTGCAGCCCCCGTTACTGTGTCATACATGTCATGCTGTCAGTATTTTGTTTCCTACATACATGACTGTGTTGTCTTTCTCTCTTTACTTTTCCACAGCAGGATCCGCAGTACAACACATAAACTCACAACGGCGGGAGTCTGTCAGTGATATGTTATTAGCTATACAGTATTTCATACCTGCCATTGCTGTTAATCATGTTGTTGCCCTCCATTAATTAATAATGTGTCCTTCTTCCCATTTCTAGGCCAAACTGCATCAACCTCATCAACTGCATAAACAAGTGGTATGTCTGTGTCAAACCTCCTGTATGTTTTAACTGTGTTCAAACAGTTAATGATGGCAATGATGTGATTAATAATGCTGATGTTGTTTCCCTACAATATGTGAAGTTCATTCCTCTTCTACCATACCATCTTCCCAGAAGGAGTTGTCAGGTATGTGTTTTGTTTGTATTCATCACGTATGTCATGTATGTGGCCTATGTAATCTAATTGTCATCTCCCTCTTATGTAGATTCCGTGACCCGTATGCAAACAAGACCTCATGTTAAGTCATTATTATCTGTAACATTGCAGAGAGATATATGTGTCATATGTATTTAATGATATTCAGCATGTGGTGTAAGCACGTTGTCCTGATTTGTGTCATATTTCTGTTCTTTTAGCACACCAACTATCTGTATTGGCCATTAGCCAATTCCAGTGATCAAATGTGCAATCTGATGTGTGTCAGTATGGTAGCATGGCTTCTGGCACCCAGGACAGTAATGTGGTGATACAGTCTAGACAAGATGGTGACATTCATGTGGATGCAGCTGTAGCCTCAGATGTGGAGGGAAACTTGTCTGACCATTCTGAAAGTGAGGTTACATGGTGAACAACAGCCACAAGCTGAGAGTGCTACTGATGTCGACAGTTCCCCAAAACAGATTGATACTGGCCATCGCAGTAGATGTAGGCATACAGTTGGTGTGCATGGCTAGGCATCAGAGAGTATCTGCCTACTCCTACAGGCAAATGAATTTTCCCGGCAATGTCATGGATCAGACATCTGTGCATTTGCATGTGCCACAGATAGTGTTGCACACCAGTCTGATGTGCTGCATGAAGGACAGGAGAACAGACATGGTGAGGTAATGACATCATTGGCTGCTCAGAATGAAAGTATGTTATCTGTGGCATGGTCAGTAGAATCATAGGTTCATAGGTGTGTACTAGGCTAATAGCACTGGAGACTTTACAAGCCTAGCTCATAAAAGTGCCCTGGCATTGTGCTGCCTGACGTTAGTTCTCAGTGCCTCTATCAAATAGAGCCACTGGAGAGATCCCAGGTGAACATTCTATTACCTATCATAGGTTCATAGGTTCATAGATTCATACTAAGCTAACTGCCCTTGCGAGCCATTTTCAGCCTAGGCAATTATCCCTTGTAAGACTCAAACCCTGCACCTTGTGCTTGCAAGACAAACACATTAACCATTAGGCCACCTTCCCAACCCCTCCACTCATCAAGGTTTTTCTTGAAGAGGGACAGCGAGGTGCTCTGCCTGACATGTATGGGAAGTTTATTTCAGAGCATGGCCACTCTTTGGGTGAGGAGCCTGTCCCACCAGCATGTTCTGTTGATTGTGGTAATGAGGTTGAGGTCTCTGGAGTGTGTAGTGTGGAGAGATTGGGATTTCTTTAGATGTAGCATTTCTAACAGAGCTGGGTCAGACATGGCTTTGTAAGTCAAGCAGAGATAGCCTCCAACTAGGCGATATGAGACAGAGAATAGCTGGAGTCTTTTGAGTCTGTCCATGTAGGAGATGTGTTTAATGCTTAGGATGCACTTCGTGAAGTACTTCTGTGGCCTCTCCAGCTGCTACAGGTGTCTAGTGAGGTACATGCAAAATGGAGCATTATACTCGATGATTGGTCTAATGAGGGAATAGTAGAGAGAGACAATGACCTCTTTATTCCTGGATGCAAAACCCTTGGTAATGAGATGTGCCACACAGAAGAACTTTCTGACCACAGTGGCAATGTGGTGGTCGAAGAAGAAGTTGCTGTCTACTTGTATCCCCAGATCTCTTATAATGCCTTCAGTGTTCAGTGGGCTCCCGTCAATGTGGTAATTAATGGGAACTGAGTTTTTACCAAAAGGGATGACAACGCATTTTTTGGCGTTAAGCTTAAGGCCATAGTTTCGACACCAGTCATTGGTCTCAGTGAGGCCTTTCTGTAGGATATCTGCATCACTTGGGGAGTTAATAACGGCTCCCAGCTTGTAATCATTAGCAAACCTGGTCAGCCAGAGTCCCTTTGTGTTGGCCTTGACTTCTGAGAAGTAAATGCCAAACAGGAGAGGACCCAGTACTGATCCTATTGGGACTCCACTTGTGACTGGTCAGCAGTCTGAATTGGAGTCTGCTACTTTCATATTGTGTGTTCTGTCTGTGAGCCAATTTGCAACCCACCTAGTGATATAGGGGTCAATGGCTAGTTTGGTGAGTTTGTCAATGATACCAGAGTGAGTAATGGTGTCAAAGACCTTGGCCAGATCAAGGTAGGCTGTATGCACTGCCATACCTTCATCCACAGCCCTGGTGACTGACTCAAATAAGTCAATTAGGTTGAGCAGGCAGATCTCCCTTTTACAAAGCCAAATTGCATGGGGTCTAGAATATGGAGATTTCCTATTTCTTTGTTAATCAGGTCCATGATGATGCGCTCCATAGCCTTACATATCAGACTCATCAGGCTAATGGGGTGATTATTCAGATGGTCTGTAGTCACTCCCCCTTCATGGAGAGGGATGACTGTAGCAGTGCACCATTCGCTAGGGACAAAGCCTGAGGTGAGGCTGGGACTGAACAGGGCACACAGATGTGGTGTCATTTCACTTTGTAGTTCATGTGTCTGTCTGCCTGGGAAGACATGATGGACAAACCACGATGCTTTGCCAGAGAGGGTCTGCACCTGTCACCCCTGGATTCAGGTTATTGGCTAAAGCTCTTGTGACCCCTATAGTGCCTTTTTTAGGCAAGGTTCAAAGGACAAAACCATCACCATAACAGATACAGGCATGCAAAATCTGAAGGTAATGCTGCTCAATGTTAGAAGTATAAACCTCAAAATGCACAATCTCAAGGCACTCCTAAAAATGGAGAACATCAATATCTGTGCAGTAACTGAGACCTGGTTCAAGGCTCCAGAGAGCACCCCTGTAATACCAGGCTACAACTCTTACCACACTTTTCGGCCACCAAACCAAGACCAAAACACTAAAGGTGGAGGGGTGTCCATATTCACCAAGGATATTCACACCTCCAGGCTATTTGCCCAACACAATGCATCTGAAATTCTCCAGGTGCAACTAACACTAGGTAAGACTGCAATCCAAACTGTAGCTTGCTACAGATCCCCCACCATGCCTCAAGATTCTCACTACACCTTTGTAAACATACTGGAAAATATTAAGATACAACCAAACACCCTAATGCTGGGTGATTTCAACTACCCTGCCATTAACTGGGAAAACTACTCAGGTACCAACACTTTTCCCAACAGTTCTTGGAATTCATAAATTCTAACGCCCTGGATCAACTAATCCATTGTCCCACCAGGGGCTCCAGTGTCCTAGACCTGGTCATTACCAACATGGGAGACAGATGCTCCACACCAGTGGTCACCCCCTCATTGATCAGGTCTAACCATAAGCAAATCACCCTTGACACTTGACATCCACATCCCACCCCCACCTCCCAGTAAGGAAACCTCCATAAAAAACTTCTCCAAAGCCAACTTCATGCTACTCAAGTCAGAAGTGACAAACTACATGACACCCATGCAGACGGGATCTGAATGTTCAACTGCTGAATCCTACATTAAGGCACTGTATGAGCACATCCCCTCGTGCATGAATCATGCCATCCCAAATAGAACCAAGATGCTCTCCTCCAAAAAAAAAAGCCAATCTGGTGGTCCCTTGCCATAAACAAACTATACAACAGAAGGAAGAAACTGTTGCAGAAAAGAGGAAAATCCCAGGATGCAAAAAACTCCCTTACCAGCCTCAGTAAGAAGCTGAGACCCCTCATAAAATCCTCAAAAGCTAGTTACAAGAATAAAATTGCCAAAGATTCCAAAGACAACCACAAGGCATTCTATAGTTATGTCAAGAATCTAAATGGCAATGCTCAGATCTGCTCTGAGCTATAACAGAATGGCATTAAATATACTGATCCCAAGGATATTGCCAATATTCTGGCAGATCGCTTTAGTGCCAACTTCACCCCCCCCTCACCCCTAAAGGGCCCATCTCAATACCAAAAGGTTGCCAAATTCCGGTAATTATGACCACACAGGTAGAAACTGCACTCCCCAAAGCTAAGAATACAGCATCCATGAGACCAGATGACATCCCAGGCTGTGTACTACATGAACTACAAAATGAACTGGCACCTCACCTAATTGTTATGTTTAATCAAAGCCTCACCTCAGGCTTCATGCCCACTGAGTGGTGCACAGCTACAGTTATCCCACTCATGGGGGGATCCACCTTGGATCCCAGGAACTACCGTCCCATAAGTCTGACGAGCCTGATCTGCAAGGGCATGGAACTTATAAACAAAGACATTGGCAACCTTCAAACACTGGATCTCACGCAGTTTGGGTTCACGAAGGGCCGATCTTGTCTCCTGAACTATTGACTTCTTTGAATCAGTCTGCAGAGCTGTGGATGAGGGTAAGATGGTCCACACAGCCTACCTGGACCTCGCCAAGGCCTTCAACACCATCCCCCACTCTGGAATCATTGATAGACTTACTAAGCTGGGCATAAATCCCTATGTCACTCGATAGGTTGCCAACTGGCTTACTGACAGAATCCAGATTGTAACGGTAGCTGATTCCAAATCCAGCTCCAGACAAGTGACAACTGGAATACCTCAGGGTTCAGTCTTGGGACCACTCTTGTTTGGCATCTACTTCTCTGAAGTACAGGCCAATACTAAGGGACTCTGGCTAAGAAAGTTCACAGATGACTGCAAACTGGTAGCCATTATTGAATCCCCAAATTATGTGGATATCCTACAAAACGGCCTTACAGAAACAGATGCTTGGTGCCAGAAACATGGGTTCAAGCTTAATGCCAAGAAATGTATAGTTATCCCCTTTGGGAACAAACATGTACCCATGAATTGCCACATAGGTGGCAGTACACTAAACACCAAAAGTGTGATGAGAGACTTAGGGACCCAGGTGGACAGTGGTCTTACATTCGATAACCACATCGCCACAACAGTCAGGAAATCCTTCTATGAGGCACACCTCATCACTAAGGGCTTTTCATTCAGGTAAAAGGAGGTCATTGTCCCACTGTACTCATCCCTCATTAGACCCATTATAGAGTATAACGCCCCATTTGGTATGTACCTCACAAGACATCTGCAACAGCTGGAAAGGCTGCAGAAATACCTCACTAAAAGAATCACAGGCCTAAAGCAGACGCCATATGCTAACCATCTAAAAAAACTCCAGCTATACCCTGTGGCATATCATCTACTCAGAGGCGGTCTCTGCTTAACATACAAGGCCATGTCAAACCCTGAGCTGTTGGACATTCTCCACTTAAAGAAATCCCAATCCCTCAGAGCCACAGACTCCAGGGATCTAAACCTTGTCATAACAATGAACAAAACATGCTGGAGGGATAGATTCCTGACCCAGAGACTCCCCATACTCTGGAATAGACTGCCCATACATGTCAAGCAGAGCACCTCCCTCTTCAAAAGGAACCTTAATGATTGGATGGAAGATAGGAAATTCACCCCGGGGATCATGTCAGTCGCCCTGCTAGACAGGGGTCCAGGGAAGTAAATATTGTGGGAAGAAATATCCAGGGAATTGTTATGGCTAGGCTTGTATAGGCCCTAGGGCCAATAGCCTAGTACCAACCTATGAACCTATGTAGAACACAGCCAGGGATATTATTGGGTCCCATGGAAGCTGTATTCTTGGCCTTGGGCAATGCAGCTTTAACCTGTGCTGCAGTAATGCTGGGTGCCTGGCATTCTTCCGGTATTGTGATTGGTCCTTTTGTGGGAGAGGGGTAAAATTGGCACTGAATTTGTCGGCCAGTATGTTGGCAATATCTGATGCCTCAGTATAGGAGGTACCATTGTGCAGTAACTCAGAGGAAATCTGGGTATTGCTGTGGAGGTTCTTGATATAACTATAGGAGGCTTTGTGATTGTTTTTAGTGTCTGTCACAATTCTGCCTTCATAGCTGGCTTTGGAGGATTTGATGAGGAATCTCAAGTTTTTGTTGAGGCTAATAAGGGAGTTTTTCCAGTATTGGGACTTCATATTTTTTCTGCAACAGTTTCTTCCTTCTGTTATTAATGGCAGGAGACCACCAGACTGGCTTCCTTATTTTTGGAGGAGAGTGTCTTGGTTCTGTTGGGTATGGCTTGTTCCATGCATTTATGTACATGTTTGTACAGTGCATTGGTGTATGATTCGGCAGTCATGCAGGTATTTTCCATTGGTAGGGGTGCTGTGAAGTTAGCCACCTCTGTTTTTAGGAGCCCAAAGTCAGCTTTGGATAAGTTTTTCTTGTGTGGGTGAGATGTGGATTCCCATGGTGATTAGTTTATGGTTGAATCTGACCAGGGAGGGATTTACTATTGATGTCGAGCAATGGTCACCCATGTTAGTAATAACCAGGTCAAGAATGTTTCTTCCTCTAGTCGTGATCAGAATGAGCTGATCTGGAGCATTGGAACTGATGAATTCCAGTAAGTGTTGGGCCAGTGTATTGGTGCTTGTGTAGTTTTCCCAGTTGATGGAGAGGTCTCTACAGTACTACAGCAGTGCCATAGTACAAGCAGGGTTCTGTGTCCTCTGCCTGTGCTTAGCCAATTGCCACATGAGAGAGGCAGGCCACCTCTCAGCAGAACCAACCTTGCACCTCTCAGCAGGCGGTCTCTGCTTAACATACAAGGCCATGTCAAACCCTGAGCTGTTGGACATTCTCCACTTAAAGAAATCCCAATCCCTCAGAGCCACATGCTATGCTCCAACAAGCACACACTTCTCTGCTGGCTCATCTGCTGTGGTCCTGTCAGTCAGGACCAGGCAGTCAAATCAAGTCATGCTCCTTCACCTCAACATGGTGGTGTCACCTGATCAGTCTCCTCTGTGCAGCAACCTGGGCCAAGTGTTTCTGTACATTGTAGGGGCACAGCAGACTGCAGTGTGAGGCATCAGTGTGGTCACCCTAGACTGCACTAGAGTGAGTCTAACAGTTTCATAAACATATCTGATTCCATTTATTATATTATTTTATCCATACCTTACAGTGATATATTTAGCTTGTGATATCTAAAGTTCTGCATTATGTTATGTGTAGGTTCTCTTTTTTCAGCTTGTTATAGTGTAGAGATAGGAATGTGTTGCACTGATGTTTGTCGCTTATTGTTTTCCATACAGTGATACAATAATCTGAGTGTGTATGCATACCTGTGTAAGTTGTGTCCTGAGTTGATGATCCCTGTTGTGACACATTTATGTTCATATTGCAATGTATTATGATCATGGTGTTATGTCTAATGCTCACTGTGTACATCTAGTGGGTAATACCATTAGATGCAATCTATGGTGTTGTGGTGGTACAAAACCTGAACATCAGTGTTTAATCTGTGTACTCATGTATGTGTGGCTTGTCATGACTCAAAGTTGTGGATCAGATGCTGTTATCTGGACCTGCACTTGCAGTCACACCCTACTTTGCCTACACCTGTGTATTTTGCCCCCCTAAGTCCTCCTGCTCCTCTTCTGATACCTGCAAGATGTCACCTTCAGACATCTAGGGTTCTTGGGGCAGTTCACCCACACCTACAGCTGGAAGACTGCCATGTGCTCTAGTTAGCATGTTGTGCAGCATGGCACATGCCATTATCATCTGAACAGTCTTCTCAGGTGTACTGCAATGCATCCCTGGATGTGCCCAGATATCTGAGCCAAGCTTTCTGTTTTCTGTATGCTGAATACACACTGTATGGTGTTTCTGGTTGCTGCATGTGCTCTATTGTAGGCCTTCTGTGCAGGGTTGGATGACTCATGGTACTGGTTCATTAGCCACAGTTCAAGTGGACAACCACGGTCACCTGTGGTGGGTAATGAAAACACATGTGGTCAGGATGCATATTGTTGTGAGGACTATCCATAGCTTACATTTTAGCTGTGTTCCTGTACTTACCTAGTAGTAGTCCCTCTGGTATTTCACCTTGCTGGAATGCAGCCCTGTGTCCACTTTCCCTCCATATGGCAGCATCATGGACACTTCCAGGGTATGTTCCTATGGTGTTTGTCATGCTGCCATTTGCTGCACACACAACTTGACAGTTGATGGATGGTCAGCCCTTTCTGTTTATGTATCAGTTTGCTTCAGGATATATGGATGTCTTGACAGGTATGTGTGTGTACTCTATTGCACAAAGAACATGGGACAAGCTTGCGATGCTGTAAAACTGGTGCATTACAGTTCTTCACTCCATGGGGGTGAATGGTAAGTGTATGTAGTCATTGCTGCACATTACTGCCAGGAATTTTGTCAGTATACATCTGGGAGCTCTCTGTGACACTTCCATAGCATCCCCTATGTATCTCTAGAATGTGGAATGTCCTAGATGCAAGCACACCCAGGGTTAGATAGAGATGCACATTGGTTTCAAGGGGGATGGGGATTCCTTGCACAGTTTACACAGATGTGCGGGGCACAAATGTTGCAGACAGCTTGCACCATTTATCTCTGTAGCCAATACCTGCCAATTATTTGCTGGTTTGACAACTGGTTTAGTTGCAGCCTTGCTCTGAGTCTAGTTGGCTGCCTTCTAGGGTGCACAGCCACAGCCGCATTTTTATGGCTGATATCACTGCAGCCGGTTGCAAATCATTAACAGTAGGTTGCATTTTTATGGGGGTTTTTTTTGTTTTGTTGCTATGGAATTTTGCAAACTCCATAGTATTTTTTTAAATGAAGAAGTGTAGTGATACTAGTACCGACTAGTAACCAATCATGTACTGCTGCAGTCAGAAACAGGACTTCACTGTTTAAGCAAGTTAAACCACTTTAATAGTTGATACAAAATAAAATGATTTGAGTAAAAAACTATGACTTAAGCGCTTTCATTCTATACTAGATAAGACTTGGTCAGAATCACTAAGTCTAGTAAACTGCATCTTTATATAGGTTCATAGGTGTGTACTGGGCTAATAGCCCTTCAGCCCTTACAAGCCTAGCCTGAAAAAACTTTCCCTGACACTGTGCCACCCGATGTTAGTTCACCATGCCTCTATCCAGTAGGGCAACTGCAGTGATCCCTGGGGTGAACTTTCTGTTACCCATCCACTCGTTGAGATTTCTTTTGAAGAAGGCCAGCAAGGTGGTCTATTTGACATGAATGGGAAGCTTATTTCAGAGTATGGTCATTCTTTGGGAGATTAACCTGTCCCTCCAGCATGTTCTGTTGATTGTGGTAGTGAGGTTGTGGTCCCTGGAGCATGTGGTGTGGGGGATTGGGATTTCTTTAGGTGTAGCATTTCAAGTAAGGCTGGGTCAGTCCTGGCTTTGTAAGTCAAGCAGAGATCACCTCTGAGTAGATGATAAGAGACTGAGAACAGCTGATGTTTCTTGAGTCTGTCCATGTAGGACATGTGTTTAAGGCCTAGGATCCTTAAAGCCAGCTATGAAGGCAGAATTGTGGCTGACACCAAAAATAACCACAAAGCCTTCTTATAGCTATATCAAGAACCTCCAAGGCTATATTCAGGCTTGCTCCAAGTTATTGCACAATGGTACCTCCTATACTGAGCCAAAAGATCCCATGATAGCTGTATTCTTGGTTTTTGACAATGCATCTTTTTTGTTGTAGGTGTCTGGTCAGGTACATGCCAAATAGGGCATTATATCTGATGACTGGTCTAATGAGGGATGAGTAGAAAGGGATGATGACCTCTTATTTCTGGATGTGAACCCTTTGGTTATGAGATGTGCTATGTAAAAGGACTTTCTGACCACAGTGGCAACATGGCAGTTGAAGATTAGGTGGCTGTCAGCCTGGGTGCCCAGATCTCTTATGGCTCCATCAGTGTTTAGTGGGCTCCTGTCAGCATGGTAATTCGTGGGAGCAGAGTTTTTTTCCAAAGGGAATGATAATGCATTTTTTTGGCATTAAGCTTAAGACAATGGTTCTGACACTAGTCATTCCTCTCAGAGACACCTTTTTGTAGGATGTCTGCATCACTTGGGAAGTTGATAGTGACTCCTAGCTTGCAGTCATCAGCAAACCTGGTCAGCCAGAGTCTCTCATATGTTAGCCTGGACTTCTGAGAAGTAGATGCCAAACAGGAGGGAGCCAAGGACCAAGCCCTGTGGGACTCTACTCATGACTGGTCGGCAGTCTGACCTGGAGTCTGCAACTTTCACTTAGTGGGTCTTGTCTGTGAGCCAATTTCCAACCCACCTAGTGATATAAGGACTGATGCTTAGTTCGGTGAGTTTATCAATGATACCCAAGTGGGGAATGATATCAAAGGCCCTGGCCAGGTCTAGGTAGGCTAGATGCACTGCCTTACCCTCATCCACAGCCTTGGTGACTGCCTCAAAGAAGTCAACCATGTTCAGCAGGCAGGATCTCCCCTTGACGAAGCCAAACTATGTAGGGTCAAGAGTTTGGAGATTGCATATATCTTTGTTGATAAGGTCCATGATGATGTGCTCCATAGCTCTGTAGACCAGACTTGTCAGGCTAATGGGGTGATAGTTCCCAGGGTCTGTAGTTGCTCCCACTTTGTGGAGAGGGATGATGATAGCAGTGCACCATTCATTAGGGAAAAAGCCTGAGTTAAGGCTGTGATTGAACAGGGCACACAGGTGTGGTGCCAGTTCATTTTGTAGTTCTTGTAGGATGCAGCCAGGGATATTATCAGGTACCATGGATGCTGTATTCTTGGCTTTTGACAATGCAGCTTTTACCTGTGCTGAAGAAATGGGGGGTACCAGGCTTTCTTCTGGTATTGTGATAGGGCCTTTGGGGGGGAGAGGTAAAGTTTGCACTGAATCTGTCAGCCTGTATGTTGGCTATATCTGTTGACTCTGTATAGGAGGTACCATTGTGCAATAACTCTGAGCAAATCTGGGTATTGCCTTAGAGGTCCTTGATATAACTATAGAAGGCTTTGTGGTTGTTTTTGGTGTCAGCCACAATTCTGCCTTCATAGCTGGCTTTAGAGGATTTGATAAGGGATCTCAAATTTTTGCTGAGTCTGGTAAGGGAGTTTTTCCAGTCTTGTGACTTCATTTTTTTCTGCAACAGTTTCTTCCTTCTGTTGTAGAGTTTATTGATGGCTGGGGACCACCAGATTGGCTTCATTTTTTTGGAGGAGAGCATCTTGGTTCTATTTGGTATGGCAAGATCCATGCATTTATATATGTGCTTGTACAGTGCATTAGTGTATGATTTGGCAGTCATGCAGCTATTCTCCATTGCCATGGGTGTCAAGAAGTTAGCCACTTCTATTTTTAGGAGCCTAAAGTCAGCTTTGGAGAAGTATTTTAGGGTGGTCACCTTAGTGGGGGTGTGGGTGAGATGGAGATTTCCATGGTGATCAGTTTGTGGTCGGATTTAACCAGGGATGAGTTGACTGTAGGTGTGGAGCAATGGTCTCCCATGTTGATGATAACCAGGTTGAGGATATTACTTCCTCTAATGGGGGTCAGAATGAGCTGGTCCAGGGCATTGGAAGTGATAAATTCCAGGAAGTGTTGGGCCTGTACATTGGTACTAGAATAGTTTTCCCAGTTGATGAAAGGGTAGTTAAAATCACCCAGTATGAGAGTATTGGGCTGGACCTTGATAGATTCCAGGGTGCTATGGAATTTGGAGTGAGAGTCAAGGAACATGGTTGGGCTTCCGTAGCAGGTTATGAGTTGTATCACTGTCCTACTCAGTGTTAATTGTACCTGAAGTATCTCAGATGCACTGTGTTGGGCTATCAGCCTGGAGGTGTGTGTATCCTTTATAAATATGGAGACACCACCACCTTTGGAGCTTCCAGATGTATTCTTTGGCTGAAAGGTATGGAATGAGTTGTAGCCTGGGAGTGCAGGAGTGCTTTCTGCCTCTTTAAACCAGGTCTATGTTACAGCACAGATGTCGACATTCTCCATTTTGAGGAGAGCTTTGAAAGAGTGCATCTTGAGATTTTGACTTCTAGGATTGAGCAGCATAACAAACAGATTGCATTTGTTTGTAGCAGTTACGGTGGAATTTTGGTCTTTGGAACAATGCCTAAAAAAAGACACTATAGGGGTGGCAAGAGCCTTAGTTAGTAGCCGGAATCTCAGGGGTGACAGATTCAGGCCGTCTCTGGCAAAGCATTGAGCTCTGTCGATCATGTCATCCCAGGCAGACAGATACTGCATGCCCTTAGAATGACACCAGAAACATAGCCAATTGTTGAAGTCAATCATTTTATGCTCATACTGTGGTATCATTCTGGGTGATGGTAGAATATTGCTCAGGTCCAGGGTCATTCCTGCCTGGGCCACATAATCTGAGAGTTCCATCACATCTCTTTTCATGTAGTCCAGGGAGGTACGTCTCAGGTCATTTACACCCACATGGACAATGACTGAGTCATATTTGTACATGTGGTGGAGTAACCTGAGTGCATGTGTTATGTGGTGGACCCTGGCACTTGACAGACAACTGATTGTCACCTTCTCCTTGCTTAACCTAGTGAGTGGGACATCTGTGTGCCTCACAATTGAGTCTCCTATCATTGGTACATTGGGCAAAGTGTTTTGAATTAAGGGCTTAGGTTGATGGGCACATTGTGGTGGTGAGCTATGTGTCCTGAGGTTGGTGTTGTGGTGGTCAAGTGCATTTCTGTCTTGAGGGTCTCTGTTGTTTGGGTACATTTTTATTGAGACCCTCCACAAAGGTGGGTGTATGGTTTGTGTTTCTATGTGTGAGTTGTGATGGTTGGTGTTTTGGAGAGCTGTGTGTTCCAGACTTGCAAGTGTTGACTTTCTCTTCTTGACCAGTTAGTCCAGTCTTGGCTGGAGAGTGCACTGTTTCTAATTTAGTGATATATGTACATCTCTCACACATGTATGACTGTTGGGAGGTAAGAGGAGAGGAGAGGGTTGTCTGTGTACATGAGACAGTTGCTATACTGTCTCAGAATACCCAAGTGCACCAGGCTAGCAGGGAAAAGCACAGGATATAACACTGTGTGCCACTAATTAATTAAGTGTTTTTTAATATTTTTAATGTTTTATGTACTTCTCATTTTTAAGGGATATGTGATATTATGGATATGTTATAAAATATTTTTAACCTTAATTACAATTTCTTATATCAAGTGTTCTTAACTAAACATTTATATTTATTGGACTGTTACTTTAAGGATAGGTTGCTTTTAATTAATTAATTAGTTGTATACAGTGTTATATAAAGATGCAGTTTATTTGGTTTAGTGATTCTGATGAAGTCCTATGTAGTACAGGACAAAAGTGTTTAAGACATAGGATTTTTATTCAAATAGTTTTATTTTATATCAACTATTAAAGTGGTTTAACTTGTTTAACATTGAAGTCATGTTTCTGACTGTTGCGGTACATGGTCGGTTAATACTCCATAGTATTAATTTTTATAATTTTTATTCCTTGAGGTCAATAAAGGATATGCTGAGGATTTCAGAAACAGAGGTGGCATGGCAGTTTGCCACATTTAAGATGCATTGTGTGCGCACTGTGTGTTTTGGAATTAGACAGGTGTGTGCAGAATCCATAATTATCCTACACTGAATAGGTAAGTACTTGGACCGCCTTCAGTGTGTCTTCAGAAATCACATCTGCAGCAGATACATTGACATCTTCCTTTGGCATGCTGAGCTGTCTGTAAATAGCTTCCATAAACGTTATGGACTCCAGCCCATAGTGTGGTATGCAGACTTGTGCATAACCTCATTTGAGGTTGTTGAGACTATTATAAACATTCACCACTGATCATGGTTGAAATGCTTCTTATAGCATTAATTTTCTTTTTGTTTTGTATTTATATCCTGTTTTGTCTTCTTGTCTTCATTAAAAAGTATGTTTTGTTTAAATGTCTGAAGTACAAAACTAAAAGGAACTATACAAAATCATGGGAAATACATATCAAGCCTGTAAAATAGTGTGTAGAAGCCAATGATATGTATACGTAACATTTATGTAAAAGCATAACAATAGTAGTTAGCGAACTATAAATGGTGGTTATAATTTGACCTGCAGGTAAATGTTGGTTTGAAATATAACTCTGAAAATAATATGTAAATGTTGTTTTGAAAAACTGCTAGTGCTTCTTGGTCAGGGTAGTGGCTGGAAATGGTCTTAGGACCAGTTCACCTATCTGGGTAAAAACGTTAAATAAATACGTACATATACATACATACATACATACATACATACATACATACAGTCATTTATTTTGTACTTACATATGCACACACATATGTACATAAATACATATATACATGTATACATAACTAAATAAATAAATAAAAACAACTCTTCAACCTTTGATTAGAGTTGCATATCTTTCTTTATCAATATAATACTTGGTCTTTGGCAGACAGAGAAATAATGTAATACAATTATGACATACTCCAACCTACTGAATCCTGTACAAAGCTTTGCAAAAGTTCTACTTTTCTCATATTCCTCAAGCTTATTGAATGGTGAAACAACTGAATATTACTTAAGTCAGTAAGTAGCTTATCCTATAAACAGGAAAATGGGAGGTCTTCAATTGACTTGAGTCCCAGAATTCCATACAAAGATAGGGAGCTATTTGTTTTACATTCTAAAGAATATGGACTGTAAGAAGAAGTTATGTGCATAAATATAGTGTCAGTATTACAACATCACCACAATTACCAACATGATTTAATCTAGGGACATGTTGTTAAGAAGTATTCCAGAGCAGCATTACAATCCTAGCTTCTGACATATCAGACATCTACTTTCCAATACATTCTTCCTCTTCTTATCAGGGAGTATTATACATTGTCCTACACCTTAATTGTAGACCACTGAGACATGGGGCAACCAGTATGCTGATGTTTTTACCATCCATTTCACTTGACTTGTATCAGCAGCCAGAAGATAATATAAGATAGTAGACTTATAAAGGCAATAAATGCTCTTGGTGGCTTCAGTATGAGATTTTTCTCATCTCTACATCTAGGACCTGGATTTATGTTTGTTATGTGCTGACCATTGTCCATCTAATTAAAAGGATCATTTAGTAGACCACAAAATAAGATGATCTCCCCTTGGTGAAAGTGATTGTCACTTTTGTGTAAACTTGCTAGTGTCTACTAAGGTGCCACATAGTTCTACATGCTAGTACTTTATTGTTTGTACTAGATATATAGCCCTAAACATGGGACATTTAAAAGTAATTAAGGAGGAAATGCATGTTGGGTATGCCACATAATAAAAGTATTTAAAAGCAATTATGGATGAAATATGTGTTGGGGTGTGTCAGTATATATAATTATTGCAGCCTTGAGCTGTTATAATGTGTATCTGCCTTATGCAAAACAGTCGCCTCCTGTGTAACCAACAAATGAGTATAAATCTGAGGGTATTGTCCTCTAATAGTACATGCCAATGCATATATATATATATATATATATATATATATATATATATATATATATATATATATATAGATATCTATACTACATTTTGTTTCTTGCTGCTGGCAGTTTCCAATTCATCATTTTAGAGTTTTCTCAGTCCATATCAAATTCCTGAATATCTTTTACAAAATTCCTAAATATCTTTTATACTTTCTTTTAATCATCACTTAGGAATTCAGAAGATGAACTTGCTAAGAAACAAGAAAATCCTTTGGGGTAAATTTCTTTTAAAGGGATGTGGATATTTTTTTAGCTATTTGGTACATAATTTAAGCATTGGTATATTAGTTAGCAGACAGTATAATTCAATAGCTATTGCATAGAACAGGTACTATGTTATACATGTCTGAATTTCTGTGATTGGAAGGAAAACAGAAGGCCAGTTTAGAGACAGAGTTTACCTTTTGTTAAAAATATCTCTGATTATAAGTGAAATGATCACTATAAGCTATCCAAACAATTCAGAAAGTATGTCTACTTTGTAGAATTTTGGCTATCTTACTGTGATATCTTTCATTTTAAGTCTTCAATTTGGCATTTATGTATTTGATAGCATGTTATACTGTTATTTGAATGGCTGCAGACTGAAGGAAAACAGAAACCAAGCATAGAAAACCTAAAGTCAACTTTTGTTAAAACAATTGATTATTTAGTATTACAGCGAATAAGCTATGCTATAAAAGGGATTGTTTCAGAAAGTTCAGAAAATCTGTCTACTGTACTGTTCGTAGCAGACATGCACAAATAATTTCTTTCTCTCCCCCTCCAACACACATACACACACACACACACACACACACACACACACACACACACACACACACACACACACATGCACACACGTACACACGCACAAACACACACACACACGTTCATACGCTTAATTACTTACTGGAATTCAACAAACTTTTCTGATTCACATTTTTTATGATTATTTTTGAATGATTTGTTTGTTTTTTAAGGGGAAACAGTGCATATTCTTGAAAAAAGTGATGCATAATGTGTCACTTGTCTGTTGCTGATTTTTATCTTTACAGTTGATTCCCTGATCTCAGGTAACTCTTTCTATAGTCTGTTCCAGGCATACATTTTTAAGATGATCCACACCATATATTATCTTACAGATCGGGCAGAGCTCACTGATGTAACATGATAGAGAAAAATGCAGTTCCTCGCGACTTTTTGAAGAGTTCAAGTTCTCCAGACACATTTTTTTCTATTAAAGAGTCATTGTATCTTGTAAGTTGTTTCAGGTGGTCTGTTTGAAGGCTACATAAAGCAGTGATGTATTTATTATCAGATTAGAGTAATTAACTAGAAAATCTCACTTGAGCAACTAGATGGACCCTTTAGAATTAGATGGGTTACAGAATATGCTTTTCTGTTTTTGTTAGGTGCACAGTTATTTTACTTATTGTAGAAATATAAGCATTGCTGTTATCATTCAGTGCAATGAACCCGAATTAACATAATGGTATGTATCTGTCTTAAAGTAGGCAATGGTAAAATGTATAACTTACATGATTTTATGACTTGAAGAGCCTTTGCAATGTAAAGATGTGACATGGTGCTAGGATACTATAGTATACTATACTATGAGTCTTTTTAATAAAGTGAATGTATACCTGACAGCTTATCACTCAACTTCTCAACATCAACAGCTACCCCCTCCCACCCCAACACAGACATTAATCAGTAAAACAGGAGCTCAGAATGCGCTTAACTGGTTTCTGACAAACTTCAGTCAACATTGAGAGTGCAGGTACACAGGCTACTAACTTCAGTGACCATTTGGCTGTGCTGTCAGTATACTGTTTCACCTATTTAATATCCATCTCAGAAAGCAAATATATTAGAAGTTTAAACAAATTTTAATAGATTTTACTGAATATGCACTTAGCTTGGTGAATTGGACACAGCTGTATCACTTATCATATCTCATT
Organism: Protopterus annectens; assembly: GCF_019279795.1. Taxonomy (NCBI): domain Eukaryota; kingdom Metazoa; phylum Chordata; order Ceratodontiformes; family Protopteridae; genus Protopterus; species Protopterus annectens. Next base: position 1,639,127,978 of record NC_056728.1, on the reverse strand, counting down.
AAGGATGTCAATAGATTTAATGATAAAATATGGGACAATATGGATTTGTTTAAATAGGGAAATATTAACAGTTTAGACAAAATCCAACAACCAGGTTCACATGCTCCTTGAAGGCTTCAGCTGAGACGTCAGAGTTTCATTAAATTTGTTGGATACACTGGTGGTTGTTTCTTTTTTGCTAGAAGACAACTTTTTATTTTGTGCATCAGTTGTTTCACATGCTATAATTGTCTTAAGTACAGCAATTTATTTTGTCTTTTCCACAAGGGATAAAGGTACAGAAGACATGCCCCAGGATTCAATAAACTCTGTGTAGGTTTTGCACAGAGCCTACGTGGAGTGTTTCCATGTACATGATGTTGCTCATCATGTGGCTTCACGCCATACATATTAATGATGTGCAGAGCATGTAAGCAAGGTTTCATGGCTCACGCCAGAGATGCTGGCTGTGTAGTCCCTAATATGAATGCAGATCATGCCTCTCAACATTTGAGTGGAAGAAATCTGTACAAAAATGTAAATAATGGGGGGACAAAGGCCCCAAATAGGGACAGATTTTTAATATTGTTCTAATAAACTTAGAAAGTAGCTGGAATAATAGGATTTGTGTTAGCATGCATTTTCTGAAGGATATGAAGCAAAAAACTCAAATGTATGTCATTATGTATTGACTTCAATCTTCAGTGATTTTCCAGAAAGCCACAAATTTTACAAGGAACAGGCCAAAAATATGATGCAAACATCTGGTCATTCTGCAGAAATCTTGACAGTTAGGAGGTACGATGTGGATAGCATTTCTGTGTAAGGTCTTTGGCCAGAAAAGCAGGTTGTAGGATAGTACGGCAATTGTTTTTCCCTTACTTGAATTTTCTTACTTAAAATTTGTTTGAACACTACCATACATTGTTTTTCCTCATTTCAACTATGTCTCCATTTTTTTTTTTTCGGGGGGGGGGGGCAGGCTTTGTGCAATGCACCTCTTAGCACAAACATGTTTGGCTGTGCTTACCTGGTTTGCATGAAGCGTGGCAGTGCACAAACTGCATGAATGGACCACCCAGGTTATAGACAGGACCCAGGCAGCCAAAAACATAAACCAGAAGCACTCAATTAATTGAAATGCTGTTGGTCATCACGCAAACATGGTAAGAGGCATTGCACTGTGATTAACAGAGAGAACTTTACAATGAATACTAAGATAGGGAATATCATGTCACTAATCCTGTGGCAGCAGCTGTTAAGTGTAGGTGTGGAGTGCAGATGGTCTGGAGTTCTAGTACAGGGTTTGCAAATTTTGTTTTACTGTTGTGACATTGCAGATTATAGCAATGAAGTGCAACATACACAACTATTTTCTCAACCTTCTTGTGGCAACAACTGTAAGTGTAGGACTACCATAGATATGGTCCATTTAACTAACACATTTACACAAGTGACTATATACCAAATAACCTTGAAATTGCATTGCATTTATTATGCTTACTGAGAGTGTGCACGATTTGGTTTTAAAACATTTGAAAAGGTTGGCATCGCTTACCATCACACAAACACATTACCTGCCAGTGGGCACCCTCGACTACCATGTTTGTGAGATGGTAAGTGATGGCTAACCTTTTCAAATGTTGCAAAACCAAAAAGTGTACACTATCAGTTAGACCAATGTGTGCAATTGGCAAGAAAACATCAGGATGCAAAATGCAATTGGTAAGAAATGCACATTCTACATTGGGCTTGAGCTATGGTAGACATGTCTGGTGTTTCTGGTGAGGGAGTGTGCTTCTGAGCACAGAGGTGGAGTGTTCAAGAGTCAAACGTCTTTACTGGATTCCTCATTAAGGAGCATGGGCCCCACTTGCTGCAGCAGGATTATTCAGGCTCAGAATACAAGTCTGAAGCCTGGAATAGTATTTCCAGGACTTTGACCAGTGCTACAGGTATCCCCCACACTGATGAACAATGCTTAGATCATTTTGATGACCTCCAGAGGAGGAAACGGGACACCCTTGACCATTGGATTGGGGAATTTAGTACTAGGACACCACATAGATGTGTATGTATCAATTACAGTGACTAATTTTTGGAATCCTACTTATATTAAAAAGTACAGTTGTGTACACTAACCATAAATGTAGATGTTCGAGTGTATTCACTGTTGCAGTCATTACATTTGGGTTATCTGCTTGCAGGTATCCGTCAGTCGGCCTGACTAACAAAGTCTTGGGTCCTGAGTCAGTTGCTGTCCCTTCTTCCATGACGTCATGTCATCAGGGGTATAACACATGCAGCCGATGCCATTACATCAGTTTTTCTTGCCCCAGATGTCAGGTGCCCCCCTAATGGGAAGCAATTAAATATAAAAGTACAAAGATATACATCCAACAAAAAAGCAAATACACCAAAAAGGATTTTAAGCATAGTAAAGGAAAGTAGAGGTATAGTCAAAAGAAGTTAGGGGGCTGGAGGGAGGGTAACCAGGACTGCAACAGTGAATACACTTGAACATCTACATTTATGGTAAGTGTACACAACTGTACTATGTTTTTCAAGTTAAACTGCTGTAGTCATTACATTTGGGTAGATTCCCAAAGCTATGGTTGGGAGGAGGAATTTAGATAGCATTAGGGCCAGCTATAAGGCCCTGCAAGACTGCAGTGGCAAAGCCAGCTCTGGATTTAGAGAAAATTGGCAAATGATAATGCTTGGTGAAAGTATGTACAGAACTCCAGGTAGCAGCTTTTAGGATGTCCCTGGTAATGATGCCTCTGAGAAAGGCTGTAGAGGTAGACGCAGCCCTGGTGGAGTGAGGTCTGAACCCCTGGGGGATAGGTTTCCATGGTGTTTATAGCAGAAATGAATGCAATGGCTTATCTGTTTAGAAATGGTTTGCTTTGAAATAGCCTTCCCCTCTACCCCTGCAGCAAATGTCACCAGCAGTTGTTCAGATTTCCTTTGAGGTTTAGTCCTGTCCAAGTCGAATCTATGTTGTCTGTGCACATTTAATGAATGCAGTATCTGTTCCCCTTTATTCTGTGGATTGGGAAAGAAGGTTGGCAAATGAATGGACTGATTAAGAACCACACTGGATACCACCTTGGGCATGAAGGATGGATTGGTTCTGAGGGACACCCTGTCCGCATGAAAGATGATGAAAGGCTCCACTGCCATAAGGGCCTGTAATTCAGATACCCTTCTAGCTGAAGTGATTGCTAAAAGGAAAGCTGTTTTCCAAGAAAGAAATTTTGAGTGCAGTAGCAGCTGGCTTGAATGGAGGTAGAGTGAGTTTCTCCAAGACAAGGTTAAGGTCCCAGGATGGGGTTGGAGCTCTCCTGGGTGGTTTACAATTTTTGGCCCCTCTGAGGAACTGCTTGAGCAGTGGATGAGATAAGAGGGGAGGTTCTATGTTATAATGAGCTGAAATGGCTGAGGAGTGGATTTTAATGGAGGAAAAAGACAGGCTCTTGTGAAGCATCTCAGTTAAGTATTGTAAAATCTGAGGTAAATTGGGTGCTGCTGTGCTCATCCCTTGAGATTGGTTCCAGGCACAGAATCTTTTCCATTTTTCAGCATAAGATTTTCTAGTACTAGGCCTCCTTGCCTCTAAAATGATATCTATCACAGGTTTGCTGAGGGATGGTAAAGGATAGATTAAGTAATTAGCCAGGCTGTAAGGTTCAGTGTTAGAAGCTGAGGGTGCAGAATCTGGTTCTCTTGCTGAGACAGCAGGGGAGGAGTCTGAGGCAGGTGCCATGGAGATAACAGTGACACACTGTGCAGGAGGGGCTACCAGTGTTGGTGCGGCCAGTCTGGATCAATCAAAATCATCCTTGATTTGTCCTGTTTGATTTTTAGTAGTACTTGGAGAGGAGAGGAAGAAGGGGGAAGGCATAGACTGAAAGTTTTTTCCAGCTGAAGGACAGAGCATCCACTTTCCAGGCTTGTTTGTGGGGAGTCCTTGTGCAAAATTTGTTCAATTGGTAGTTCTGGGGAGAGGCAAACAGGTCTGTATCTGGGCTCCCCCATTTGCTTGTCAACATGTTGAAAATTTTTGGTTCCAGTTTCCACTCGTGTGGGTCCATGAGTTTTCTGCTTAGTCCATCTGCCAGTGTATTTAATTTTCCTGGCAGGAATTGAGCTTGTAGGTGCACGTGGTAGCTCAGGGCTGTGTTCCACAATGCCATGGCTAGTCTGCAGAGGGGGTAGGAATGTGTACCCCCCTGCTTGTTTATGTACCACATAACAGTGGTGTTGTCCGTCTTTACCATTATTTGTCCTGGAAGAATGTGGTCCTTGAAGGCTGTCAGAACATTCTGTACAGCTAACATTTTTTTTTGATTGATATGCAGGTGCATTTGACTTGGATTCCATTTGCCCTGAATGCACTTCCCTGCCAAGAGAGCCCCTCCATGCATAGTCTGATGCATCTATTCTTAGGGTTTGGGTGGCAGGGGGTGGTGTGAAATGTAGTCCCTTGTTTTGGTGGCAGGCCTCTGCCCACCAAAGGAACTCTAGGCATAGGCAAGGTATGCTAGGAATCATTGTTTCTAGGTCTTGAGAATGCGGACACCATAGGCTTTTTAGACACCACTGTAGTTTCCTCATATGCAGTCTTGCATATGGAATTAGAAAAATGCAGGAGGCCATGAACCCCAAGGCTTGCAGTAATTGTCTTGCAGATAACAGTTTTTTTTTGGCCACTTGTTTGAAGTAGGTTGTCAAATGAATTTGTTTCTTTGGCGTGAGGTAAGCCATCTGGGAAGTTGAATTCAAGCTTGCTCCCAGGAATATAATTTATTGACAGGGTACCAGGTGTGATTTCTTTTCATTTATGGTGTACCCCAGACAAGTTAGATCCCTTTGTACAAAGACCAGATGATTCAAAAGTATGTCCTGGCTTTCTGCCTGAATTAGACAATCGTCCAGGTATGGGTACACTTGAATATTTCTTTGCCTCCAAAATGCAATAACTGGAGCTAGGCACTTTGTGTATACCCTGGGCCCAGTAGATAAGCCAAAGGGCAGTGCAGAGAACTGATAGTGCATGTAGCATGCTTTGATGCATAGGTATCTTCTGCAAGATTCCGTGATTGGGATGTGCAGGTATGCTTCTTTTAAATCTATTGTTGCCAGCCAGACATTTTTGCCTAGCATAGGAAGTAATTGGTGAAGGGGCAGCATCTTGAATTTTGGAATCTCCAAAAAGGTGTTTAGAGTAGACAGGTAATGGATAGGATGCCATGAATTGCCTTTTCTGGGAACCAGGAAAAGTCTCGAGTAGAAACCTTGTCCCTTTTCCTCTTCTGGCACCAGTTGAATAGCCCCCATGCTTAAGACAGAAAGTACTTGTTTTTGAGCCTCTGCCCACTGATTTGGGGGTAGGTCCGGCCACCCGCTTGGTGTTGACAACATGTGGAAGTGAAATATATTTAAAATCCATTTGTCCTGGGTAATGAGTTCCCAATTCTTTGCATGAAGAGCAATCTTTCCCCCCAAAGGGGCAGTCAGTTGATAAGTGCTTGGAAATTTAAAAAAAAGAAGTCATTGAGATAGTTTACCATAGGGGGGAGTCTTATTATTCCCAGATTTGGAAATGGAGGCTCTCACTGCTTAGTTCTGTGTGTCCCCTTGGACTGAAACCTGTTTTTTTTTTGCTGTGTCTGGGTTTGGCTTGAGAAAACCTGGAAGGGGCTGGAAAGGACCAATTCTTAGAGGGCCAGTGCCTACTAAATCTAGGAGGCTGAACTTGTAAAAAATATTTCACAGTTTGCATAGATTTAGCTTTATCTTCCATCTTTTTAAGAACTTCCTCAGCCTTGTTGCCAAACAGGAAGTCCTGATTTAAAGGAACATCCAATAATTTAGCTTTAACATGCTCAGGCAAAGATTACTCCTTAAGCCAAGCATGCCTTCTGAGCAAAGACCCAGTAACAGCAGCCCTGCAAGAGGCCTCTAATGAATCACATTGCAACGTATGCTTTCCAACTTGTTCAGCAGAATGCATTAAATCCTGTAATTCTTTATTTTCCACACAGTCAGGAATCAACATAATTTTCTGCTTAAGCAGTCCAATATCATGTTGCTGATACTTTAACATATGAAACTGGGAGTTTAAAGCTCTAATGGCCACGGTTGCAGAAGTGTAAACCTTCTTACCCCATCTATCCAGCGCCCTGGAGTCTCTAGCAGAAGGGGTAGGATTTTTATCAGTAGAAGCCTTAATGCCCTAGGGCCTCTGTGAAATAGTCTCTGGATCTGAAATAGGATTTTTACAAAGGAACTTGTGGGACTCAGGGACCCTGTAGTATCTGTCAGGTTTTCTGGTAGCAGGAAGCAGACTATCAGGGGCCAAACTAGATTCTGAAAAAAACATCATCAACAATGTCTAGTACAGGAGGAACAGCTAAAGGTCTATGCTGAGGTAGGAGAAGGAAATCCATAAGCCTCTTTTTTGAATCAGAAAAATCCTGGCTTCCCCAGTGGAAATGCTCCCTTAGAGTATGTAAGGTTTCCCCAAAAGAAAAATCCTCAGGAGGGGAAGCAGATGGAATGAAGTCCTCTGCATCAGAATCTTTATTAGTAGATAAGGGCAAATCCAGATCATCAGAAGAATCAGAAACAACAGAATCCTGATTAGAAGATTCATAATCAACTTCAGTCCTAGGTCTCTTATAAGGGGGGGGGTGGCTACCCCTGATTTGAGTTATTAGATCTTCAGCCATCCTTATCATTTGTTTTTTAGGCATAAAGGCCTGAGCATGTGGCCTGGGCATCAGTTTTTTAGGCATGGATCGAGATTTACGTCTAAGTAAAAAAGGAGGCATCGGTTTAATATGCAAGTCCATAGGCCTGAATACACCCTCAGAAGCCGGTGCCTACACAGCAGCTCTGGACCTATCCAAGGTAGAGACATCCGCGGGTTCCATAGTTGGAACATCTCACGGCATACCAAATTCTGAATGGGTCTCAGTAGAGGCCTGCAAATCAGAAGTAGCAGGTATCAGAGGCTGTGAAAGCACCTCACTGAGTACCAGCGAACTGGCGATTGGCTTAGGAGAAGCGTCATCGACAGTTTTGAACCTCGGTGGCCTGTCTCTGTCTTGATCTTTGCGTTTTTTCAGAATCCCAGTAGTCGGATGGCTAATCGACGACATCTCTGGATAATCAAACCGAGAACCAAAATATTTAGAGGCGAAAATATACCGACGATGGATAGTGCGCTGAATAAATAAAGCACAAAACCGACAGCAAGGTACATCATGGTCAGGGCCTAGGCAAGGAATACAGTAAGAATTAAAATCTTTATGAGGTATTTGCTTAACACAAGTAATGCAATTATTAACATTTACTGACATCAATAAGGAGCAAGAAAAAGTTTCCCCAACAGGGTATTTAGCTTTAGTTGAAGACTTCGGTTCTGAAACTCGAAAATGAAAATTTCAGGAGTTGGCCGACTGGCACTTGCAAACTGCTTCTGCTTCTGCTTCGGGCACCGCACGGCAAGAAAGACTGATGTAATGGTGTTGGCTGCATGTTTTATACCCCTGATGACCTGACGTCATGGAAGAAGGGACAGCAACTGATGCAGGACCCAAGACTTTGTTAATCAGGCTGACTGAGGGCTACCTGCAAGCAGATAACCCAAATGTAATGACTGCAACAGTGAAACACGAAGAACATCAGTGGTTCTCTACCTCCCATTCTCTTCTACTCTGCCCAGTGATACAATACCCTACAAAAAAATTGTCTCAGAGTTTCACAAATGTATATTCTAATATATTGACTTTCTTTTAGATATTTTAAAATTGTTAATTTCTGCTAAGTGTGCTCAGTTGTATAAATCTCCTGCTTGCTGTGATACTCACTTCTTATCTTTCCATATTGTATCTTTTGTACTGTACTTTACCGGAGCTTTTCTCGCCGGGCCTCCACTGAAAATGGGCCTATGTCCAGACTTTCCGGTAAACAAATATAAAATAAATAAAATAAAAATAATTGTAAAAGTTAAAAGCTGAATATAGTCAAGACTGGTATTCATTATGGTATTCTGTTCTGTTCTGTTTTTTCTACAGCTGCCACAGAGTGAGCATCGAATGTGAAGTCCCATGCAATGCATTTGTCAAGGATGTGAGAAGCATGTGGAGTGTGTGCATCAGAACAATACATTTATTGCGGCATTAAAAATTAAGGACGGCTTAGTGTGTAGTTAAAACAGTTGTATTCAGCTGAGCATCATATCTCAACTGTAAAAGAACGCATGCATGCTTTAGTCTGTAACATAAAGCAACAGTTCCATATTCTCAAATAAAAGTCAGCATGCATTTCTAAACTGCAAAAGGAAAATATGCATGCAGTAGTCTGTAGTAAAAAATAACAGTACATTATTAGAGAGCAGTCAACGGTTGTGGGTTCAAAAACCACACTTCCCAAATATACAATATTGTTAGGTTTGCATCATTATTGCAATATAACTTCAGACCTCTATATCAGTGGCACAAATGACCTGCTGTAAACTGTAATCAGTATAATTGGAAAGTACAGTTGTATACACTTGCCATAAATGTAGATGTTCGAGTGTATTCACTTTTGCAGTCATCACACCTGGGTTATCTGCCTGCATGTAGCCCTCAGTCAGCCTGAATAGCAGAGTCTTGGGATTTCTGCATCAGATGCTGTTGCCTCATCCATGATGTCAGGGGTATAAAACATGCAGCTGATGCCATTACATCAGTTTTTCTTGCCCCAGATGTCAGGAGCCCCCAAAATAGGAAGCAATCAAATGGTGTGGAACATCTCTAGTAAAAAGTAAATAACATTTCCACAAGATATGGGCAAAAAAGAGGATAGGTAGAAAGTATAGAAAGACAGGGGACTGGAGGGAGGGTAACCAGGACTGCAACAGTGAATACACTCGAACATCTACATTTATGGTAAGTGTACACAACTGTACTATGTTCTTCATGTTTCAATGTTGCAGTCATCACACTTGGGTTGATTCCCAAAGCTGAGGAAGGGTGGAGACAGTCAAGAAGTAGTAGGGCAGGCTAGCAGCCCTTGTAAGACTGCTGTGGCAAATCCAGCTCTGGATTTAGAAAAGATAGGTAAGTGGTAATGCTTGGTGAAGGTGTGTACAGAACTCCAGGTTGCAGCTTCCAGGATGTCCCTGGTAGGGACTCCCCTGAGAAAAGCTGTAGAGGTTGAGGTATTCCTAGTGGAATGAGGCCTGATCCCCTGTGGGGTAGGTTTTCCATGGTGTTTGTAGCAGAAATGGATGCAGTGTGCTATCCTTTTAGAAGTGGTTTGTTTCAAAATGGCCTTGCCCTCTGCCCCTGTGGCAAAGCAGACTAGCAGCTGGTCAGATTTTCTGAAAGGTTTAGTCCTGTTAAGGTAGAACCTGAGCTGTTTGTGCACATCCAAGAAGTGCAGGATCCTTTCCCCTTTATTCGGTGGATTAAGAAAGAAGGTTGGCAAATAGATGGATTGGTTTAAAGCCACACTGGATACCACCTTGGGCATAAAGGATGGGTTAGTCCTGAGGGAAACCCTGTCCGCATGGAAGATAATGACGGGTTCCACAGCCATAAGGACCTGTAACTCAGATACTCTTCTTGCTGAAGTGATGGCTAGCATTAAGGCTGTTTTCCAAGAGAGGAATTTTAACTCTGCTGTAGCAGCAGGCTCAAAAGGGGGAAGCTTGAGCTTCTCTAATACAAAGTTAAGGTCCCAGGCAGGAGTGGGAGCTCTCCTTGGGGGTCTTAAATTGTTAGTTCCTCTCAGGAACTGTTTGATCAGAGGGTGAGAGAAGAGGCGTGGCTCAGTATTGTAATGAGCTGAGATGGCAGAGGCATAAATCTTAATTGATGAGAAAGATAGGCCTTTGTGGAGCAGCTCTACTAGGTAATCTAGGATTTGAGGCAAGGAGGGCACGGCTGTGTCCTTCCCTTGAGACTGGCTCCAAGAACAGTATCTATTCCACTTTTCTGAATAGGATTTCCTAGTACTAGGCCTCCTGGTTTCAAGGATAACATCCAGCACCTGTTTGCTAAGGGTTGCTGGTGATGTTTTCAGGGAATAAGCCAGGCTGCCAGGTTCAGGGTTTGCAGCTGAGGATGCAAAATCTGTCCCTCCTGCTAGGACAGCAGAGAGGGGATCTGATGTAGGTGCCAGGGTGACACTGCTGTCTGACTGCATAGGAGTGGGTAACAGTGTTAGTGTGGCCAGTCTGGTGCAATAAGGATTGTCCTCGGCCTGTCCTGTTTGATCTTGAGGAGTACTTTTGGTAGGAGGGGCAGAGGGGGAAAGGCATAGACTTGAGAGGTTTTCCCATGTGAAGGATAGAGCATCCACTTTCCAAGCTTGGCTGTGGGGAATTCTGATGTAAACATTTGTTTAGTTGATGGTTTTGGAGGGATGCAAAGAGGTCCACCTCTGGTGTCCCCCACCTGTGTATTAGAAGTTTGAATGAGATTGGTTCCAGTTTCCACTAGTGTGGGTCCATTAGATTTCTGCTTAAGTCATCTGGCAGTGAATTTTGTTTGCCTGACAGGAATTGAGCTTGCAGGTGCACTTGGTTGCTTAAGGCTGTGTTCCACAGGGCCATGGCTAACCTGCAGAGTGGGTAGGAGTGAGTTCCCCCTGCTTGTTTATGTACCACATAACTGTGGTGTTGTCTGTCTTTATCAGGAGTTGTTCTGGCAGGGTAAGGTATTTGAAGGCTGTCAGTGCATTCTGCACAGCTAACATTTCTTTTTGATTGATATGCAGGTGAATTTGTCCTGGGCTCCATTTGCCTTGAATGCATTTGCCTGCCATGTCAGCCCCCCATGCATAGTCTGATGCATCTGTTGTCAAGAGTTTGAATGGTGGGGGGTTGTGAGAAAGGAAGTCCCTTGTTGTGGTTGCAAGCCTCTGCGCACCAAAGGAACTCTGTCCTTAGACAAGGAATGATAGGAATCACTGTTTCCAGGTCCTGGGAATGTTGACACCAGAGACTTTTTAAGTACCATTGACGTTTCCTCATATGCATTCTTGCATATGTAATAAGTAGAATACATGAGGCCATGAACCCTAGGGCGTGCAGTATTTTTCTTGCAGATAGCTGGTTTGGGTGGCCAGTAGTTTGAAATAAGTTGTCAAATAAGCCTGCTTTTCTGGAGTGAGGAATGCCATCTGGGAAGTTGTGTTCAAGCATGCTTCCAGGAATACAATCTTTTGGCTGGGTACCAGATGTGATTTCTTTTCGTTGATGGTATACCGCAGAGAAGTTAGGAGTCTCTTTAAAAACGTCAGGTACTGATGTAGCAATAACTGACTGTCCACCTGAATCAGGCTATCATCCAAGTATGGGTAAATTTGAATATTTCTCTGCCTGTAGTAAGCAATGGCTGGAGCTAGGCACTTTGTGAATACCCTGGGCACAGTAGAGAAGCCAAGGGGAAGTGCAGAGAACTGATAGTGCATAGAGCCTGTCCTGAAACAGGGACTGCGAAAGCGCCTCACTGAGTACTGGCAGACTGGCGACTAGCTTAACAGAAGCGTCATCTGCAGTTTTGGACCTATGCGGTCTGTCTCGGTCTTTATCTTTGTGTTTTTTCGGAAGATCGATAGTCGGATGGCTTACCGAAGCCATTTTGGAATATGAAAAATGAGAGCAAAAGAATTTAGAGACAAAAATAGCCTGACGACGAATAGTTTGGGCATTAAACAAGGCACAAAACTGACAGCGAGGGACGTCGTGGTCTGGGCCTAAACAGGTGATGCAGTAAGAATGAAAATCCCTGTGAGGTATTTGCTTTCCACAGCCAAGACAATTGTTAATTTTTTTCTGACATTGGTTAGAGCAAGAAAAAAGGATCCTCAAAGGGGTACTTTAGAAGACTTCAGGTTTGAAACTTGAAAAACGAAAATTTCAGGTAGCTGCCGAACGGCACTTGCAAACTGCTTCTGCTTCAGGCTCCCGCGCAGCAAGAAAATCTTATGTAATGGCGTCGGCCATCACACTTGGGTTATCTGCCTGCAGGTAGCCCTCAGTCAGCCCAAATACCAGAGACTTAGTATTTCTGCATCAGATGCTGTCACTTCAGGACTGACGGTAGGTCGTCAGGAGTATAAAAACAGGCAGCCAATGCTATTACATCAGTTTTTTTTGCTCCAAATGTCAGGAGCCCCCAAATAAGGAGCTAAGTTATGGTGGGGAAAACACCACCAGTAAAAAGTAAATACCAATGCCAATAGTAATAGCCATAGAGAGGGGAGAGAGAGAGAGAGAGAGATAGAGAAAAAACAGGGGGCTGGGGGGAGGGAAAACAGGACTGCATCAGTGAATACACTCAAACATCTACATTTATGCTAAGTGTTCACAACTGTACTATGTTCTTCATGTTTCACTGTTGCAGTTATCACACTTGGGTGGAGTCCCAAAGCTGAGGAAGGGTGGAGGCAGTCAAGAAGAGTTAGGGCTGGCTAGTAGGCCTTGCAAGACTGCTGTAGCAAAACCTGACCTGGATTTGGAAAAGATAGGCAGGTGGTAATGCTTGGTGAAGGTGTGTACAGAGCTCCAGGTAGCAGCCTCCAAGATGTCCCTGGTAGGAACTCCCCTGAGAAATGCTGTAGAGGTAGATGTAGCCCTAGTTGAATGTGTTCTTACCCCCTGAGGGGTTGGCTTTCCATGGTGCTTGTAGTAGAAATGGATGCAGTGTGCTATCCATTTGGAAATGGTTTGTTTTGAAATGGCCTTGCCCTCTGCCACTGTAGCAAAGCTGACTAGTAACTGGTCAGATTTTCTGAATGGCTTAGTCCTGTCAAGGTAGAATCTGAGCTGTCTGTGCACATCCAAAGAGTGCAGGATCCTTTTGCCTTTATTTTGAGGATTAGGGAAGAAGGTTAGCAAATGGATAGATTGGTTAAGAGCCTCACTGGACACCACTTTAGGCATAAAGGAAGGGTTAGACCTGAGGGAAACCCTATCAGCATGGAAAATAATGAAGAGTTCCACAGCCATGAGTGCTTGTAGCTCAAGCACTCTTCTAGCTGAAGTGATGGCCAGAAGCAAGGCTGCTTTCCAAGAGAGGAATTTTAACTCTGCTGAAGCAGCTGGTTCAAAGGGGGGGGGGGGGCTGAGCTTTTCCAGTACAAAGTTAAGGTCCCAAGCAGGGGTGGGTACTCTCCTTGGTGGCCTTAAGTTGTTTGCTCCTCTCAGGAACTGTTTGATGATGGGTTGAGAGAATAGGGTTGGCTCAGTGTTGTGATGAGCTGAGATGGCAGAGGCATAGCTCTGAATGGAGGAGAAGGATAGGCCTCTGTGAAGTAATTCAACTAGGTAATCTAGGATTAGGGGTAAGGAGAGGGCAGTGCTGTGTCCTCTCCTTTAGACTGAATCCAGGAACAATACCTTTTCCACTTATAAGCGTAGGATTTCCTTGTACTTGGCCTTCTGGCTTCAAGGATAACGTCCAACACCTGTTTGCTTAGGGTTGCTGGTGCAGAATTCAAGGAATAAGCCAGGCTGCAAGATTTAGGGTTTACAATTGTGGATGCAAAATCTGTCCCTCCTGCTGAGAAAGCAGGGTTGGGGTTTGGTGTAGGTGCCAGGGTGGCACTGTTGTCAGGCTGCACAGGAGTGGGTATCAGTGTTGGTGTGGCCAGTCTGGGGCAATCAGAATTGTCCTTGGCATGTCCTGTTTTATTTATTGACATGTTTTATTTATTGACATTTGTTAACTGGGTTTGTCCAACTGGGCTTGTGGCCCATTTTCAGTGGAGACCCGAGGAGAAAAGCTCCAGTAATACATTTTAAAACAAGTACAATTTTAAACAATATTGATATAATAGCAGTTATAGCAAAATGATTCACATATGTTGGGATACATGCATAAAGTTAAAGTTGCATTAAAAAGAAGCTAAGTAACAATTTTACATTGAAATAGTTCAATAGGTCAACAATTAACATTTTTTGTTTGTATAAAATTGTGCAAATGCATAGTAGACACATTGGAGAGAGAGGTGTAATGAGGTACTAAGTATGATCCTTTTGAGGGTACATAAAGGGAAGGAAGACTAGGTAGGGTCATGGCAAGGGCAGGATCTGGAATTGAGAAAATAAGCTTTTAGTTCATTTTTAAAGTGTGAGGTGTGGGAGATTGAACGTAAGTCAAGGGGAAGTTTGTTCCAAGCATGGGCAAGGGAGTGTTTGTAGAGTAGTTTGCCTACTGACCTTTTTGGGTGGTAGATATCAAGTAATTGTTGGTTAGAAGTATGGAGGGTCCAGGATGGGATGTAGATGGAGACTAAGGAAGATAGAGATGGACAGTAGGTTTTATCTTGAGTAATACTCTTGTGAGAAGGGGCAGACGGGGAAAGGCATAGACTGAGAGCTTTTCCCATAGAAAGGATAGGGCATCCACTTTCCAGCCCCCTGCTGTGAGGATTCCTGGTGCAGAATTTACTGAACTGGTGGTTGTAAGGGGAGGCAAAGAGATCCACCTCTGGAGTCCCCCATTTCTGAATCAGAAGGTTGAAGGTGCTGGGCTCCAATTTCCACTCATGTGGTTCTATGAGATTTCTGCTTAAATCATCTGCCAGTGAGTTTTGCTTGCCTGGCAGGAACTGAGCTTGTAGGTGGACTTGGATGTCCAAGTGCCACAGGGCCATGGCTAACCTGCAGAGTGGGTAGGAATGGGTTCCCCCCTGCTTGTTGATGTACCATATAACTGTGGTGTTGTCTGTTTTTACTAGCAGTTGTCCTGGAAGGAGTCGGGATCTGAAAGCTGTCAGGGCATTCTGTACAGCTAGCATCTCTTTCTGGTTGATGTGCAGATGAATCTGACTTAGGCTCCAGTGGCCCTGAATATATTTGCCAGCCATGTGAGCCCCCCAGGCATAGTCTGATGCATCTGTGGTCAGGGTCTGGGTGGTGTGGGGTAGAGTGAATGTCTGTCCCTTGTTGTGGTTGCATGCTTCTGCCCACCAAAGGAACTCTGTCCTTAGACAGGGTATGATAGGAATGACTGTTTCCAGGTCCTGAGAATGTTGGCACCAAAGACTTTTTAAATACTATTGAAGTTTCCTCATATGCAGTCTTGCATATGGAATTAGCAGTATACATGAGGCCATGAACCCTAGGGCTTGCAGTATTTTTCTTGCAGATAGCTGCGTTCTGGTGGCCATTTGTTTGAAGTAATATATCTGCTAGACTTGCTTTTCTGAAGTGGGGAATGCCATCTGGGAAGTTGTGTCCAAGCTTGCTCCCAGGAATACAATCTTTTGACTGGGTACCAGTTGTGATTTCTTTTCATTGATGGTGTACCCCAAGGAAGTGAGAAGGCTTTTTACAAATGCCAGGTGCTGAAGCAGCAATTCCTGACTGTCCGCCTGAATCAGGCAGTTTTCCAAGTATGGGTAAATTCGGATATTTTTCTGCCTGCAGTATGCAATGACTGGAGCCAGGCATTTTGTGAATACCCTGGGTGCAGTAAATAAGCCAAAGGGAAGTGCAGAGAACTGATAATGCATAGATCCTGCCCTGAAACGTAGATACTTCCTGCATGACTCCCTTATAGGGATGTGCAGATAGGCTTCTTTTAAGTCTAGGGTGACTAACCAGGCATCCTTGGCTAACATAGGAAGAAGCAGTTGCAGGATAAGCATTTTGAATTTTGGTACCATCATGAAGGTGTTGAGAATTGAAAAATCCAGGATTGGGTGCCAAGAGCCATCTTTCCTAGGTACCAGGAAGAGTCTGGAGTAGAATCCATTACCCCTCTATTCTACTGGAACAGACTGAATAGCTCTGATATTGAGCAGGGAAAGTACTTGGTTTTGAGCCTCTGTCCACTGGTTTGAAGGAAGGTCTAGAAACCTGCTTGGGGTTGGCAGAGAATGGAAATAGAATTTCTACCCCTGGGATTCAATGTTGAGGATCCATCAGTCCTGAGTGATGGACATCCAGTTTTTTGCATGAAGGGCAAGTTTTCCTCCTAGGGGCTCAAGCAGTTGGACAGGGCTGGGAAGTTGATTGAAGAAGTCATTGTGAGCTTTTTCCATAAGGAGGTAGCTTACCACTCCCTTCTTTAGGGGTGGGGGCACTCCATTGCTTAGATCTCTGCACACCCTGAGACTGTAGTCTGGGTGGTCTGTTTTCCCTGGGTCTTGTTTGAGAAGGTCTGGAGGGGGCTGGAAAGGACCAGTGTTTTGAAGGCCAATGCCTACTGAATCTAGGGGGGTTGCACTTGTAAGAATTCTTTAACAGTCTGCACAGATTTAGCTTTTTCTTCCATTTTTTAAGAACCTCTTCTGCTTTGGTGCCAGACAGAGTTCTTATTCAAAGGAGCGTCTAGTAATTTAGATCTGACATGATCTGGCAAGGTCTGCTCCTTCAGCCAAACATGTCTTCTCAGTACAGAGCCAGTGATTGCTGCCCTGCAAGATGCTTCTAGGCCATCAAAGCCACACTGCAAAGTATGCTTACATACTTGGTTTGCAGAGTGCATAAGCTTCTGCAATTCTTTACTTTCTGCACAGTCTGGAAAAGTTACTACTTTTTGTTTAATACGGTCCATAATATGTTGCTAGTAATTTAACATGTGAAACTGGCAATTCAAAGCCCTGATAGCAAGAGTTG
Organism: Protopterus annectens; assembly: GCF_019279795.1. NCBI lineage: Eukaryota > Metazoa > Chordata > Ceratodontiformes > Protopteridae > Protopterus > Protopterus annectens. The sequence goes on along the minus strand of NC_056728.1, from coordinate 1,639,111,366 downwards.
CAGAGGTATATACCTTCTTACCCCATCTGTCCAAAGCTCTGGAATCCCTGTCCGAAGGGGTGGGATTCTTAGCTGTAGTAGCCTTGATACCTTTAGGCCCCTGGAAAATGATCTCTGTGTCAGAAGTAGAATTTTTGAACAGAAACTTGTGAGTATCAGGTACTCTGTAGTACCTGTCAGGTTTCCTAGGGGCAGGAGGTAAAGTGTCAGAAGTAAGACTGGATTCCATGAAAACATCATCCACAACATCCAGGACAGGGGGTATAGCTAAAGGCCTGTGCTGAGGCAACTCTAAAAATTCTCTGAGTCTCTTTTTGGACTAAGGATAGTCTTGGAATTCCCAATGGAAATGCTCTCTTAAAGTATGCAAGGTTTCAGCAAAAGAAAAATCCTCTGGAGGGGAGGCAGAGGGAATGGATTCCTCTGCATCTGAATCCTCATAGGCAGATAAGGACATGTCTTCATAATCAGAAATGTTAGAGTCATCAGACTCCTGGTCTGTAGAACCTGAAGGGGTATAAACAGCCATTGCAAGACTCAAACCCAGGACCTTGCACACCATAGCCAAAGTGATTTACCACTAAGCCATGTCAGATACTGGGTTCTTTGTCTCTTTGCATGGGAAGGCTGACTTCCTCTAATCAGTATAATAAGGTCTTCAGCCATTCTAAGCATTTGTTTTTGTGGCATGGAAGCCTGAGCATGCGCTTTGATCATCGGTTTTATAGGCGTAGTGTATACTATGGGCCTAAGAAACTCGGTAGTTTTGGTTAGAAATGAAGTCGTTGGTTTAATTCGAACATCAGTAGTGTGAAGAACTGCCTCAGAAGCCGGTGCCTGCATAGAGCCTCCAGACCCATCCAAGGTAGAGACATTCGCAGGTTCCATAGTCAAAGAAGCATCTCGCAGCAGATCGGACTTCGAATGGGTCTCAGCAGAGGCCTGTGAATCCATTGAAGCAGGCATCAGGGGCTGCAAAGGCGCCTCACCGAGTACCGGTGAACTGGCGACTAGCTTGACGGAAGCGTTGTTGGCAGTTTTGGACATATGTGGTCTGTCTCTGTCTTTATCCTTACGTTTTTTCAGAAAATTGGTAGCCAGATGGCTTACTGAAGCCATTTCAAAATACGGAGATCGAGAGCGAAAGAATTTAGTGACAAAGAGAGCCCAAAGATGAATGGTTCACGAGGGACATCATGGTCTGGGCCTAAACAGGTAATGCAGTAAGAATGAAAATCTCTGTGAGGTATTTGCTTTCCACAGGCGAGACAATTGTTATTTTTTTCTGATATCGGTTAGAGCAAGAAAAAAGGATCCCCGATGGGGTACTAGCTTTAGAAGACTTCAGGATTATTCAATTCAAAAATGAAAAATTCAGGTAGCAGCCGACCGGCACTTGCAAACTGCTTCTGCTTCGGGCTCCTCCTTGGCAAGAAAGACTGATGTAATGGCGTCAGCTGCCTGTTTTTATACCCCTGACGACTTGACATCAGTCCTGAAGTGACAGAAACCGACGCAGAAATGCTAAGTCTCTGTTATTCGGGTTGACTGAGGGCTACCTGCAGGCAGATAACTCAAGTGTGATGACTGCAACAGTGAAACATGAAGAACATCATTAGCAACTTCATATATGACATACAATGCATTGATACAATTACTTGACTCTATTCTGTTACCTTTACATTTAAGACTACCAGTTCCTAACAGATAGCTTTTTTTATGGTTAACACTACCCAGGTCATATCACATGCACACTATACCACAGATTGCAGCAAGCAATCCTTGATGTGTGCATATATTGCACATATGTGTGTTCCAATTATACTGATTACAGTTTACAGCAGGCTATTGGTAAAACAACTTTAGAGCTCTGACATTGTAATACTGATGAAAACTTAACAGTATTGTATATTTGGGAAGTGCGTTTTTTGAATGCACAACCTCTGACTACTCTCTAATACTGAGCTGTTGTTTTGGCCTCCAGACTAATGCATGCTTTCCTGTTACATTTGAGAGATGGCTGTTCAATTTAATACAACTGCATAATAAACCAATAATGGTGCCTTTAATTTTAATGCTAAAATAACAGTACTGTTCGGATGCATACATACCACATGCTTCTCACATCAGTGCCAATCTACAAGCATGGGTGCATGCATTCAGTTCTCAGTCTGTGATGGCTGCAGAAAAAAACAGAACAGAATACCATTATGAATACCAATCCTGACTATATCCAGCTTTTAACTCTTACAAATATATTTCTAAGTGATACATACACATCTTTGGGGTGCCCCTAGTCCTACATTCCTCAATCCAACATTCAAAGGTATCCCTCTTCCTCATTTGGAGGTCTCTTTAGTGATTCCTACATTGTTCACCAGTATGGGGGATATTGTTAGCACTGGTCAAAGCCTGGGCAAGACTATTCCATGCCTCTGACTTGTAATCTGAGCCATGATAGTCCGTCTGCAATAGCTTGGGCCCATGTTCATTTACTAGAAGTCCAACAAACAATTTGGACTCCTGAACACCCCATATTTGAGCATAGAATCTCAAAACCTTTCCACGAATGCCTGCTATCCCTACCACAGATCAAGATCAAAGTAGAATGATATTTTCTCACCGACTATAGGTATCATGCTTACTCAGAGTGTGCACTTTTTGATTTTGCAACATTTGAAAATGTTGCCCATCACTTACCATCACACAAATACTGTATTCGAGGGTGTGCACTGGTGGGCAATGTGTTTGCATTATGGCCAATAGTATTAACTTAATTCATACGATTTATGTTTGTGGCTATCTGGGTCCTGTCTCCTACCTGGATGATCCATTCATCTAGTTTGTGCACTGCTGCTGTATGTGCAAACCAAATGAGCATAGTCAAACCTGTTTGTGTTAAGGAGAGCATCTCGCAAACAGTTGCTAAAGAAAAAAAAAAAAAAAACAACTAAAAATAGTTGAAATGAGGAACATCAGTATATGACATATACAGTAGAAAATATTAGTACACATGAGATATGTCTGCATAGGTCTGGATTTCAACTCTCACTGCAATGCACTGTCAGAAAACAGGATGGATGCCTTATTCATCTTTGCCGCACAAACAGCTTTGCAGCAAGGAAATGAAGTAATTCCTCACACAACCAAGTGCAACTGAATATACACTGATATCAAGGCATAAACTGTTATTTGTACATTTATTATATTTAATATATTTGTATGTAGCGCACTTGGTGATTACACAATTGATTATTTCTTGCAGATATACAGCTCTGTCTTACTTTTATGCGTTTCTTGGTCATTCATCAATTTTCTGACCAGTACTCAGAGACACGCAGTGTATATCATCTGTCTTAAAATGTGTGAGGATAGTAAGTGGGAATACTATGATATGCAGTTGCCATCAAATGAAGGGCAGTTGGATGGCACAAACAAGCATAGGGGGAGGGGAGCATAGGTGAGTTCCTGTTATGGCACATGCAAGGGTACACTGTTCTTTTTGGGGGGACCAGGCTGAGCTACTGTTATGGCACAAACAAGGACATACTGTTCTTGTTACTCTCCTTGTTTTGTGTCCGGCCTGTTTGATCTTGTGAGGGTTGAAAGTCAGAAATTGCAATGTGTCTCATTATTTTCTAATTTCTGTCTGATATGAATTGCCATTGCAAATGTATGGTGCTAATCTGAGGCCATGCAGTGATCATCAACACTTTGGAGAGGTATGAATGTGTGCCTCTTTGATACCTGAGGCCTACTACCTCCTAATGGATGCATACAAGTCAAATAACTCTGTGCTAGTACATGTTACATTAATTTAAATACATATCTCTTCTCTTTTATTTGCTTACTTTACCAAGCGATAAAATACAAGGACATGCCATAATATTATTATACAATACAGTACATGTTCAGGACTTATCTTGTAAATGCAGCAGTTGCCATAATGTTAGTTCATGGCTGGCTGTGATGCAAGCAGTACACAGCCAATATATGGGGAGGTAAAGGCTCTGTCTTTGACTTGATGCCAGCAGAGGTCACAGAGTTCCTGTAGGGTTTCCCTGTCCACCCTGTAGCACTCGACAATGTTCATGTCATGTATGCTGTGATAAGTTAAATGTGGCATGAAAACTCTTCTCCATCTCAGCCTAGGCATACTGGCAGCAGTAGCAGCATTGCCTGCAGCCTGTAGTGCATAAAATGGAGTTAAGCAGGAACAGCTCTTAACAGTCTGTCTCAAGTAGATTTTCTGTGTCTGTACTCCACTACTTTTGAAATCCACAGGGGGTCTACATGGTTGCTTTATAACTTGTTGAATAGCTCCCCAGATTGGTTGGTTAGCATGTAATGCAGCTGCCTATGCTGTAATTAGCATCTCTGAAACACAGGCTAAAGCATATGCAACCCATTAATAATGTACTGCATTATAAAAAGGCAAATGTGTAAGCAGCCAAACAGATGGTGAGGATACTTGCTACATGTTTGCAGGACTTCACAAAAGCAAATTTCTTCCAAAGATATCTTTACAGAGAAGTAATGAACTCCAGGAGGTATGTTCCCATTTTGTTACCTACATAATGCATGCACTGGAATATGTTAATGAATAATGTGAAGCAAAGGCTTTTACATGTTTATCTGTATGCATTAGTTGGAAATGTACTGATAGCATGTCCATGTTTGTCAAGCCACTTCAGAGGCACACATGATTGACAATACATGAAAATAGAATTCTGTGTGATAAATATGCACAAATGTTTCAGGGACAGGTCCTTTGAAAACACTTTTAGCATTTCAAAGATGTTTTATTAGCACAATGGTTCATTTACCTGTTATTTTGTGGGTGGGGGAGCAAAGAAGAGTTACTGTTATATGACAAACTAGAATGGACTGTTCTTTTTGGGGGAGCATTGTTAAGTTACTGCTATGGTGCATACAAGGATACATTGTTCTTGCTACTCTCCTTGTTTTGTATCCTGCCTGTTGTTAGTATTTCACATCTGTAGCTTGTTTTGTGTTTTTCCAGTGGGTACTACTGATTGCCTACCTTTACTGTGTTATCTGGAAACAGTTACTTTGTAGTTAATTTATACTTATATGTATTGTCATTCTGTTGTCTTTTATGACACAATGTCAGTGAGGTGGAGACCCCCATTCAGTGAAGCAGAAAACAATATCATTGTTGGCACTGTCTGCCAACATGGGGCATTTCTACTGGGAAGGGGTTGGCCCGATATGACACACAGGCTATAGTTATGGCAGCACATTGTTAATAGTGTAGTGAAGTGCAATCTTGGAGTTGATATATATATAAGTAGCAGGGGGTGCGGGGGCACAGCCCCTCCACATGGGGGGTGCAGGGGAGTTGCCCCCCTACTTACACTTGGTGGAAAGTGCTATGATTTATGTTGTTTAAACTCAGTATATGTATGATATGTGTTTTCAGTGTTTTGAGTTTTCAAGATTTTGAAGTTTCATTGTTTTGGTTTCAGTGTTTTGAGTTTCAGTGTTTTGAGCTTTCAGTGTTTTGAGCTTTCAGTGTTATGAAGTGAATATATATATATATATATATATATATATATATATATATATATAGATGTAGTAGTGTTTTGTAAACGGCCTGAGGAAGCATCATTGATGTGAAAGGGCTTACCTGGTATTAAATTATATTTACTGCTTCTAGCCACCTCGTTTTGCATTTTTTACTTCAGTTACTTGCTTATTGTTGTGCTATTGAGGTCCACAGTGACGTTGTTTGTTGGAGTAAGAATATATCCTCTACCTATCTAGGTGCACAGACTACAGAACACAGTACTTTACACAAGTGCCATGGTGAAAGTCTGACTTTAACATGGTTGCAGGTCAACTTATAATGGATGGCATCAACAATGCATGTTGGAGAGAAGAAGTTGGGATGCCTGCCTGAAATGGATCTGTAGACAGGTGCAAGAATCAAAATACTATCAGTTTATGGGATTAGGTCAGTAACTGCAGGATACACACTTGCTTTTCTGGCTAGATACAGACATACACACTTAACTACAGTGAGAACAGAACCCCTACCTATCTAAGTTCACAGACTACAGAACTCAGTCCTTTACACAAGCGCCACAACACAAGAATGATTTTTATATGGCTCCAGATGAACTTATAGTGGATGATATCAGCAGGCCATGTGGGGGACAACAAGTTGGGAGGCCTGCATAGGCACATAGACTCCTATTTTCATATGAGGTCAATAGCTTAACAGCACTAGGGTGTGTAGAAGGCTATCTGTGTAAAAACACAAGTACCCTTATTGAGCATAGTTGGATGTTTGAGTTTAGCTGAGCAAGGTTGTCAGGACCACTGAATGGCCCTGTCCATGAGGGAGCACACAACATTATATATTGCACATTGTTGTGTGGTTGATATATGTGTGTAAAAAAGTGCTGAGACCCCATGGTTGTACTGCTTTGTGGTGGTCGTGGTGAGGGGTCGTAACACATGGATGTATTGTGAATATTTGATGTATACTTAGATTGTGCCATTAGTCTGTAATGTTTACACATGTACTTTTTTGTCATACAAACGAAATGGACAATAAACACCAATACAAAAGCATCATATACACAGTTCTATAGCTCAGTAAACAGTGGATTTGTGTGATAGTTAAGACAGTGTACATGCATATGAATTACACCTGTTTACTATGGGTAAGCAGTGTGCAAACATGAGCTGCATTGTTAAAATGTCTGACAAACAGAATGCAACAATAGCAAACAATTGCATGTATAGGCAGTTGTGTATATGTTTTTTGCAAAAATTAAAGGCATGCCAGTCCAGATAGCAGGAATACATTTACAGGACTACAGTACACAATATATCTGCAGTCATACATTGGACGATAAATGTGATACTACATAGATTACTCCATTAGTAAAAGTAATACTGTATGTGATGTGATGTATTCGAACCTAGGTGTATCACAATCCTACACTTACACCTGTTGCCACAAGAATGTTAAGGTTGTCTATGTTGCACTTCATTGCTGCTGTAAACGGCAATGTCACAGCAGTTTAACAAAGGTTACGCACTCTGTACTAGAACACAGCACCATCTGTACTCCAGACTGTTTTTTTACAATGGCCAAGGGCATTCATTGAATGTATCTGGTTTCTATTTTGGGCTCTCTGCTTCCTAAGTGGTACACTCTGCTTCACACAAACCAGACAAACACAGCCAAACCTGAAATGTATTTATTTCCTGCTTCCATTGTTTGCTCTATGTGGCTCATCACACAAAAAGTACAATTAAAAAATGGGAAGAATAAGACATTAAAATCTTCGTAATGGACACATATAATTAAAATAAGTGCCTACGGTCACATGTTAAGGTACTTTCTGTGCAAATCCACTACTATTTACTTGATTACTGCAACAAGTTAAGAAATACAAGGATTTGCCATATTATTAAAGAGTACATTCCAGGATCAGAACTTAGCTTGCAAATGCAACAGCTGACACAATTTTATTTTAGGGCTAAAATGTCATTGTCTCTACTCCTTTAGTATTGAAGTATTCAGGAAAAAACTATATGGAAGCTACATGTGTGCTTTGTAGCTTGTTGAATAGCTCCACCATACTGAAAATCACCTGCTTATTCTGTAATTAGCACCTATGAAAAACATGTGCTGCTTTATTAAATATATCGACTCCATTGGTGCTTATTAGTGCATGATGATCACCTATGCACCACAGAGTGCACCAATGGTTAAATAAGGTAAACACAACTAATCTTATTAATTTCCTCTGTTCCTGTGATATCACTTAAACATGCAACTCCACTAGTGAAGGAAAGGTTGCAGACCCTGTACTAGAACCCAGGCACATCTATACTCTAGCCCTACATACACGCACGTGCCGCCACAGGAATACATGACAAGCACCTCCTTTTCCCATGGTTGAGCTAAGCACTACATTGTGCAAGCATAGACAAAAATTAAAAAGAAAATTTAACTTAAAGCAGACAGAGATGACACATTTTGACAAACAGAAATTGTGAACTGTGCACTGCTTACATTTACTTTCACACATCACAGACCTACATGTACACCTCTGTAAGTGTAACATGACCCCCCCCCTCAATGTCTTCATTCACTGTTGCTATCCACTGAACACAAACACTTTGGAAGTGCCTATATGAACTGAACATCTCTACAGGGTTACAATTTTTTTTGGATTCAGCAATTCTAATGATTTTTTATCTTATTTGCATCTTCACCATGCTGACAGCCCTGAATCTACACAGTTGGTAACTGTGTAGGAAGGGAAGCTGAAGGAGAGCCCAATGATGTATACACAAGGGCTGGTATTACTTTGCTATATATCTGCAGTTACATACTGCATATGCTTACATGACAGTATGAATAGTATGATTTATGGGGTTTAAAAGTTTAGCTGTCTACATTAGTTATGAGTAAATTTTTCATTTGGGGGTGGGTGAGCAAAGCTGCATTTATGTCATGTCACGTAATAAGGAATTATTGCTACTGTTAATCTAATTTTCTAGCATCTACCATGTCTAACAATGTCGTAATGTGTGTGTGGGGTTAAATTTTATGGTTAGTTATGTATAAATCTACAGACTTTTACTTGCTCTTGTTTCCGTGTAGACTCCTTTCCGTGACTGTACTTGGAAAACTTTCAAATACATGGGCAACACGAGCATGGAGTCTACATGGTTTCTTTACAGATTGTTGAATTGCTCCACCATGTTGGTTTGCTTCATTAGCATACAATTCAGCTACTTATGCTGTAATGTGCATGCCACGGAAATTGCCATGTTTGTGTTTAAATGTGTGCCACTATGCAGAGTTTACTGAATCTAAAAATATTCACGGCCGCATACACATCGTGCCGTGACATACACATGGTGACAAATGACTGTGTAGGCTTTACTGAATCCTCCTCATGAAATTAGAAAAAAATCAGAAACATTGTTAGCAGTGCAACACAAAAAGGAGTTCTCTATTAATATAAGCATACTGTCTCAGAAAAACAGGCTTTCACAAATCATACTACAATACAATAGACTATGATACAAGTTAAATGAACATAAACTAAACTGGCAAAGAAAACAATGAATATAGCATGGATTCTGACAGAAGTTTATTTGAATTAGCCTCAGTGGCAGCAAAACTGCAATTCATAATAATAATGACACTGATAATCAAACAAGTCAACCGCAACAGGCTTTTAAATATTTAAGAAGAAATATATTATGAACAGATAATGGAAGAAGGCAAAAGACAAAAGTAAAATTGAATTCTTGAAAAATGAGAACAGTAACTTTTAAGACAAAATATTAGACTGGAAATAGAACATAGAAAAAGCTGAAAACTACAACAGCACCAGCAAATGAGATTCTTGGCATCTGACCATAGCAAAATATTTTGTTTATCAAACAGTTGTGAATCTGATGCAGTCAGACATGTAAGACACTACAACCTGATACACAGAGTACATTTGTAATCCTTGAAAGAAAGGCAGTTCCAGAAAGGCTGGTAGATGTGACATTTTAAAGGCTATTGTCAGTGAATGGAGTTAGTTCAGTCATCATAAGGAAAACAATTACATTTAGTAGTCATTATTAGCTATTTCCAGTAGTATGGCTCCAGAGATTTCAAAAAGTGATATTTCAAACTATGAAAACAATTACAGATTAAAATTTAAAAGTCCAATCAGCCAATCAAGCCTCTCAGTCTCCACCAAAGATGACATTTTTCTTTTGTAACTGATCCATATCAACAGTTTGATTCTCTTCAGAAAGCCTTACTTTAGTTATTGACCTTCACTTTTCTTATGTTTGTTTGTATGTGTGTGTTTTTCTGTGTGGGTTTGTGTTGGTGGGTGTGTCTGATAACACAAGTATGTGTGTGTGTGTGTGTGTGTGTCTGATTTAATGTTTGTGTGTGTGTGTCTGATTTAATGTTTGTGTGTGTGTGTGTGTGTGTGTGTGTGTGTGTGTGTGTGTGTGTGTGTGTGTGTGTGTGTGTGTCTCTGATGTGAAGTGAATTTAAGGAGTTACCTTGTCCAGGTAATGCACAGTAGTACCTAGGCTGATTTTGTGTGATGAAAAAAAAATATGCTGCTCTGGCCAGGATGAGTTAATAAACCAGGCAAACGAAAACAAAACACTTTGGAATGAACAAAACATTTTAATGACAATCAGTAAAGCACTTTCTGCTATACAATCTAAGACTTCATCTTTTGTGATAAACACAGCTCATAATTTTAATTACATTAAAGTATATTGCAACAACTAAAACTAATAAACACTTATAGGAATTAGAAAAAAAGTATCTTAGTATCAATGGACATAGTATTTGATCAACAATATAAAATAATAAAATTAATTCTTAAATAAAAATTAACTTTTAATTGCTAGCATATTGAATAAAATCATTATGGGCTGGATTCACGAAGGCTTGCACGGAGTCTAAGAGTAGTGTAAGACTCCATGCAGCCAACATGTCTGCCGAGCGATCCAGGAACAGCCGGTAGGGGAGTGCAACAGAGCTCCGAAAATGAGTCCTACACGGACAGGGCTTGGATATGCAAATTATCTCAATTGCAGGCGTAAGCTATGCAAATGAGGTAAATTTGCGATCCAGGAAACCCGAACCTGTCCGAGTAAGAGTAGTGTTATTTGCAGAAATGTACTCAGTTGACAACTGAGTACGGTTCTGCAAATAGCAAAACGGAGCCATGACAGCTCCAAAAAAAGGATGCATCCAGTTGACGAAGCATGCCAATGGCCAAAAATACGGCCATTGGCAATGTTTACTGATGCAAAATAAAAATTAAATAATTTTTTTTTTCATCCTGATCCCTGGGGTTTAAGCGTAACGCCGTGCAAATGCGCTGCTCTCTAAAAACCAGAATATCAATAATTAAGATCCACAAATGTGGATTTTATTGCTATTCTGAATTTACAATGCAAGGGAATGGCAGGCTGAAGACAACATGGCCACCGAGTAGAGGTTGCTAAGGGAGGAAGCTCAGTCTAAGAGATGTAACCAAACATTAGTAGGCAATCCTATGCAAATGAGGGTTAGGATAGTGAATCGCAAGTTTGCATAGCAAATGAGCACAGTCAGTGGAGTGTAGGAGTAGGATAAGGGGACTAACAGAGTAGAAGATAGGTGACATCACGAGGGGGTATGTATGAAAGAAGTGAAGCTCATTGGAGAAGAGTGGCATGTGTCAGCTGTCATTTACACATCATTGGAAGAGGTATGTCAAAGGTTAGGCTAGGTAAAGGCAAGAAATTGAAGGTGTATGCCGTGGATAACACTAAAGTTTCTTGCTGAGCATGTATGTGTGCGGGTGCGCGCCTGTAAACCCGAGTAAGACTGTGTGCACGTGTGTAAGTCAGAGTAAGCATGTATAAGGCTGTTTAAAGTTGTGTAAGTGCGTTTGCACCGGTGTGCATGCGTTTTACCAAGAATAAGCAAGTTTTAGTCAGTGTAAGCATGTGTGCGTGCGTGTGAGCTGGTGTGCGCATGTTTGCACTTGTGTCTGTGGCGCTGCTCCCCTGAGGAAACAGAAAGGAAAAAGGAAGCACAACAAATAGTAGGAAGTTAACCAGGGAGTACTAGCAGAGCTAGCAGGTGAAAACAATCAGAATCAGGCAATTGCACAGGCAGTACACTAGCCCAGCCCAGCACTTAAAACTCTGCAAACAACATTCCACTATGTTTCTCTCAAGAGACACTGCAACACTGCAGTAAGCTAATAGAAGTGAAAACTGAAAAAGCTTTACTGAGACAAATAAATGTTAGGGGCTGCCATTGCTGTTATAAGGCGACATATGCAACATGCTGAGGGTGGTGACAATGAGAATGCTGCTGGACAACCCACAGTGAGGAGATGGAGAAGAGTGTACAGGCCCAGGGTAACCTACCAGGGGCTACATGAGCTGGAGATAGTGGAGCGCTATAGAGTGGACAGAGACCTCTTGCAGCAAATTGTTGAGCTGTGCAGGCCACGCCTCACACACAGAACCAACAGAGGGAAACCCATCCCAGTGGAAACTAAGGTATGTGTTGGCCTAAGAATATTAGCAACAGGTACCTTCCAGAGACCAACTGGTGATATGATGGGGATATCACAGGTATCAGCAACCAGGGTACTGCACCAGTTCCTGGATGCCATGTCAGCACATGTTGGTGATCATGTATATTTCCCCAATTCCCGTGAGGTATTGGCCAGCAATATGCGTCTCTTCCAGCAAATAGTGGAATAACCTGAGGTTGTGGGTGCAATAGACTGCACGCACATACACATCAAAGCACCAGCTGGTGAGCGGGGTAGGGTCTACTTCAACCGCAAGGGCTTCCCCTCCATCAACTGTCAGGTCATGTGTGATGCCTAGGGCATAATACTGAATGTGTGTGCTGGCTGCCCTGGAAGCTACCATGATTCTCATATCTGGCATCTGACACAGCTGTACTAGACATTTGCCAATGGGGACATCCCTCATGGTCACCTAGTGGGGGATGCTGGCTATGCACTGCAGCCGTGGCTGATGACACCCATCAGAAACGCACACACACCTGAACAGGAATGCCATAATGAGGCACACGCACAAACACGAAATGTAATTGAGCATGTGTTTAGCCTGCTCAAGTCACGGTTCCGGTGCCTGGACACATCTGGTGGAGCCTTGCAGTACTCACCAACTACATGTACCCAAATTGTCATGGTATGTACCATGCTACATAATATGATTCTGTGAAAACAGCTGCAGCAGGATCAGCATAGCGCTGGGCCAAACAGCCCCCCACCATTGCCAAGTCAATCACAGGCAGAGCGTGACTCGGAGGAGGAACAACCTGAGTCTGCCCCAGTAGGCAGAAGGAGGCGTGCCCAGTATGTTTTGGCCTTGGCAAAGAGGCAATGCATAGTACATACACTGGCTCAGTAGGAACCCTGGAAATTATACCTCTCTCTGACTTGCACAAATAGTAAAAGGGATGCCTAACTTGACACTACCTGTTTCCAAACATGTATAGGGAGTGCAGTATGTGCATCCGACATAGGCAGCCCTGCAGCACCAACTGAGGCATGATTGCCATGTGTTAAGCAATATAAAGCAGTGCTAAACAGCTTTCACCACCATTTAGTATATGTAAAGCAATTGCACACACTAACACTAGCACAACTGTGGTCAATGTTGAGCAATATTGGGCAATGTTCTGTAATGTTGGTTAACGTTGAGCAATGTTGGACAAGCCTGGTCTACGTTGGGCATAGCTGAACAAAAGCCAACATGCTCATATTTGCTCTACTGGCCGTTAAGCAGTCTGGTCTGCTCAGTATGAAAATATAAAGCAGTGACAGGCCTCAAACCCAGGATACTGTGCACTGCAGTCATAGTACTGCACCACTAAACCATGACAGTATTGCACTGGCCAGCCTGTATGAAGAAATGTTGATAAGTCTATGCAATGTATCTCGTGGAAACCCTGCAGGCACAGCATAATCCCTGTTGAGTTATGACACAAAGGTGAGCCCTGCAGTAAGAATAGAACCTGATTTTCAACACACATATAGTATAACTGTTAATATTGGTCATGTTCACACACATCAACAAATGTACTGGACTTCAGACAGCAACATACTGAAAGGTCACACTGGGCATGCTCACACACTTGAATAAATGAGACAAATGTCAGGCAACAAAACACTGAAAGGACAAACTGGGCATGCTCACACACTTAGGCCATGTCTGAGTATAGCAGTGGGCCACACATATCTGGCAGTTGCATGTGTTAACATAGGAACCTCTCAGTATTCACCAATCTGCCATGTGCACACAGTTATATGACAACAGACACATATATAATATATTGGAACCCTGTCATAATAAAATATGTTCTGCAGATACTTGTTGTTCGTAGAAAGTGTGAAAGCAAAGAAGAGAAAAAACCTGCAATCAGTATCATCAATAAACAATGTGCATCCCGAACATTACCATAGGTGCATAGGTTGATACTAGCCTATCTGCACTAGGGCATGTATAAGCCTAGCCAGAGTGTGTTTGGCTTTCGCAGCCCTGTTAGATTAGTAGACTGTGCCTGTGAATAGTAGGACACACAAGATAGGCCTTTTACGTTTGCTTTATTGTGCCTCTGTCCAGCAGGGACCCAGAAGAGATTCCAGTGGTAAACATACAACCACCTATCCACTCGTCAATATGTCTCCTGTAGGGGGTCAGTGGGGGGCTCAGCCTATGCAGGACTGGGATCCCATTCCAGAGTGAGGGGAGCATCTAGGATAGAAATGTGTCCCTACAGCATGTCCTATAAATATCTGTGCTGAGGTGTAAGTCCCTGGAGCATGTAGCTCTAAGGGATCCGGATATCCTGAGGTGGAGCAGTCCATTAATTCTGTGTTGGACATGGCTGTAAACAACAGGCACAGATCGCATCTGAGTAGGTGGTAAGTGACTGAGTAGAGCTGGAGTTACTTTAGCCGAACTGCACAGGGCATTTGTGTGAGTCCCTAGATCCACTTGGTAAGGTACTTTTGTGGCCAATACAGTTGCTGCAGGTGTTGGGTAAGGTACATCCCAAATGGGGCATTGTATCCAATCATGGGCCTCATGAGTATAGGGGCACAATGACTTTACTTGATCTAGATGTGAAACCTGTTGGGATAGGGAGGGCTATATAGAATGTCTGTCTAAATACTATGGCAATGCGATTGTCAAAGGCAAGATTACAAACTACTCATGTTCCCATATCCCTAACAACTTCTACCATACTTAATGTATTAACACCTATGTGGTAATGTGTGGGCACTATGTGATTCCCAAAGGGGATGACTATGCATTTAATGGCATTCAGCTGTAGGCCATGGCTCTGGCACCAGTTATCCATCTCTGTGAGACCCTTTTGGAGGATGCTTGTGCCAGCTGGAGAGTCAAATATGGCACCCAGTTTGCAGTCATCTGCAAACATGGTCAGCCATATTCCTCCTGTGTTAGCCTGTACGTCAGAGGAATATATACTGAACAAGACAGGTCCCAGGACTGAGCCTTGTGAGATGCCACGTGTAACTGGTGTAGAGTCAGACATGGCACCTGCAATACATACCATGTGGGTGCTATCCCTGATCCACTTAGCAATCCATCTTGTGACATATGTGTCAATATCTAAGCTGGTGAGCTTATGTATGATGCCCGAGTGGGGTATTGTTGTGAATGTTTTTGTGAGGTCCAGGTAGGCTGTGTGGACTACCTTCCCTATGTCTATGGACTTGGTAACTGATTAAAGAAGTCAACCATGTTCAAGAGGCAAGATCTGCCCACAACAAAGCTGAATTGTGTCGGATCCAGTGCCTGTAGGTTCCCGATGTCTGTGTGTATGAGTACCATGATGATACGCTCCATAGCTTTGCAGATCAGGCTAGATAGGCTTATAGGGTGTATGTGTGATTTCTTGTGAGAGGAGTGCCCTTTTTGGAGACTAGGAAAACACATGAAAAGAGGTAGATTCTTCTTTGGCAAGTCTGATGATGTCAGCATCCTAGAAATATAGCAGGAGAAATGAAAACACCCAGTAAAGCATATAGCATGTCATGTTAATGTGTATCTCTGTAATATCATCACATAGTTAGGTAGGGGTTTGAATCCTGCAATTGCTGTGTGTGTGTGTGTGTGTGTGTGTGTGTGATTTCTTGTGAGAGGAGTGCCCTTTTTTGGAGACTAGGAAAACACATGAAAAGAGGTAGATTCTTCTTTGGCAAGTTTGATGATGTCAGCATCCTAGAAATATAGCAGGAGAAATAAAAACACCCAGTAAAGCATATAGCGCATTGTGTTAATGCGTATCTCTGTAGTATCATAATATAGTTAGGTAGGGGTATGAATCCTGCAATGTGTGTGTGTGATTTCTTGTGAGAGGAGTGCCCTTTTTTGGAGACTAGGAAAACACATGAAAAGAGGTAGATTCTTCTTTGGCAAGTCTGATGATGTCAGCATCCTAGAAATATAGCAGGAGAAATAAAAACACCCAGCAAAGTATCTAGCGTGTCGTGTTAATGCGTATCTCTGTAGTATCATAACATAGTTAGTTAGGGGTTTGAATTCTACAATCGCTGTGGGGGGGGGGGATGATTTTCTTTGAAAGGAGTGCCCTTTTTGGAGCCTGTGAAAACACATTCAAAGAGGTAATCTCCTCTTTGGCATATCTGATGATGTAAGTATCCCAAAAATACAGCAGTGGAAATGAAATCTTCCAGTAAAGCATATAGCGTGTCGTGTTAATGCGGATCTCTCTAGTATCATAACTTAGTTAGGTAGGGGTTTGAATCATGCGATTGCTGTGTGTGTGTGTGTGTGTGTGTGTGTGTGTGTGTGTGTGACACTGTTGCTTAATGTGTTGTGGGTTTTGCTTTTACAACTGTATGACATATCAGTAAAACAACAGTATGTACATTGCACACTTCCTGTATCTGCGTGGCACATACATATATGTACACGTGACCTCAATTGTTATCTGTGTGGCAAATACTTATATGTACATGTGACCTCAATGAGTTCATAGGTGTGAAGCCTGCTTTCTACACGAATACATCTGTTACCATTGACAGTCTGTGCTGCTGCTTCTCAGACCTTAGGTCACATATGTATGTATGTGTCAAGGCCAGCCACTGTAGTGATCTGTGGCCTAGGTCATCTGTGTCACACACACCCATGACAGTTTCTATAGAATAGTGTGAGTGAGGGTTCATGCCTGGGGTATATGTCAGACATGTCCAAACACAACACAGTCTGCCAATAATGGCCATTCATTACAGGTGTACAACACCTCCGTGGATATGCATACAGACCCCTTCATGCTTATGTGATGCACTGAAGGACATCAGCATACCTTTGGAAATGTGAATATCAAAGGACAGATGACATAACATGTGGCTGTATGTACACATTGGTACCCCTGCTACATGTTGTGGGCTACTAACAATGTGGTACTGTCAGGATACTATGTTTTGTAAATGTGGATGACTATGCTATAGTTGGCTTATAGCTTTACAGCATGTGTTGGTCAACAGGTATCTGTCTGTATGATACCCTTGTGGTGGATAAGTGTCTCATCTGGAGAATGCATTGTAGGCCACTGTATACATTACCAGATCTGGTCGGAGATATCCCTAGTGTGTTTGCTTGTACCTGGGACATCTACATGCCAAACAGGAGTGGTCCCAGGAATGGGTGGTGGCCAATACCACTGGTTACTGGTATAGTATAGTACCGGAAGGACTCAAATGCTACTGTGTATCCTACATCTGTGTGTCAGTTGTCAAGACATCAGCTAACGATTGGGTAAAGTCAGGCTGTTGAGGTTATGTATACTACCAGTATGCAAAACAATGACCGATATAAACAGTATCACCCACAGCATAGTGTCAAACCATGTCATACACACATGTGTACCCAAGTCGTAACATATGTGTAGTAAAATGCATACTGGCCACCAATAGGAAATATGAAGTGTTAACACTGTGTAATACAGGGCATGTCAGCCTTCCCATGTGTCCACTATACACATACATGCAGATGGTGCACCTCCACCATGTTCACAAATGTACACCTGCAAATCTGTACTGCACACATCACACACGTACCATCCACTCACCAACACATGCTGCCAGTACCGCACACATCAGCCAAGTGGCACATGAGTGGACAATACAGTATTGAAATTAACACTGGTGTAAATAATACTTCATTGATAATCATAGCTTTAATGCATCATGCCTGCTCAGATATACCTACAAGTATATCAGTACACCTTGCTGTTGACAACATGCTAACATTGCTACACTGCTATTAGGTCATCCTGTGCATCAGCACCATGTAAGCCTGTTCCTGCATCATTGTCACAGATGACAGGAGGTGGCACAGTTTCATCATATGCACAGGGTGTGTTATTGGTTTGCCAGAGCCTGACAATGACCCATCCCATCAACGTGTGTGTGTGTGTGTGTGTGTGTGTGTGTGTGTGTGTGTGTGTGTGTGTGTGTGTGTGTGTGTGAGGGACAACAGTACAGTATGGGTCAATGTTGGTGTAATGTGTGTGTGTATGTGTTAGCCCTAGGTGTTTGGTTTATGTGTGTGTGTCTGCATGCATACAGTTCCACCTTGTGGCTGCCACATACGGGTGATTGTGGGACAGCCACGGACTGTACCTGCCAGTCTGTACAGATCACTGTCTCTGGCCATGGACACAGTACCTGTGCCTGCCAGGGGTGCCACGGACAGTATTGGATACCAAGCCAGAATGGGTACTATCATCAGAGGCAGAGGGATGTCGAATGGACCCATGTCCCTGCTGGGACTAGCCAGAGTCATGTGCACATGGTCATCTAGGACGGTCTATTGACAGCCCTGCCCCAACATTGCTGGGGCTGGTACTGCCACTACGGGAGCGGCTGGGACATGTGTGTTGTCCGCGATGAGTTCCAGTTGATGATATTGCTGGCATACGTCCATGACGACATCTCAGCCATCCTGCACTGTCCTGGCACATGGACATTACATTGCGGAGGACATCTAGTGTCTCCCTCCAATGTCTATCAATGACCTCGGTGTAATTACGGATGGCACCGGCAAGGTCACGGATACTGTCATTGATAGCGGTGTTGTGAGCCCTCTGCGCCCTTAGTCCCTGCCTGGTATACTGTTTCATACGTGTTTGTGCCTGCATTACAGACCGGAACATAGCTGAGGTTGTGAGACCTGTGTGGGCATGTCTGCCAGGGGCATTACGACCAGCAGTGCTCCCACGAGCACCCCTGGACATATGCCTATGTGGTACCTTTCCAGGTGTCTGGGTAAGGCTGCTGTGTGGGGTTGCATGTGCAATAGATACCACACTATCCTGGCCGATGCCTACTGTATGCTGTTCCTCCGCTAAGGCAATTGGTGTTGAGGGATGTATTGGCAGTAT
Source organism: Protopterus annectens (assembly GCF_019279795.1). NCBI lineage: Eukaryota > Metazoa > Chordata > Ceratodontiformes > Protopteridae > Protopterus > Protopterus annectens. The sequence goes on along the minus strand of NC_056728.1, from coordinate 1,639,092,369 downwards.
GAATGTGCGCATAGATGGGGTGGACAGCTGTGTACTGTCGAATGGCAGACCAGCGACAGATCCTGACAAGCCTGCCTGTGCCACTACACATGTGTCATCATGCCCACTATTTGTGGCAGTGACCTCAGGTTCCCTGCTGCACTCATCCAATACCTCAGCACCTGTGAGAGGAAGACAGGAAACACACTTCACAATCTGTACAGGATGTTAGCGCACATGCACACATGCACACATGAACACATGAACACATGTACACATGCACACATGCACACATACACATGTACACATGCACACATGCACACATGAACACATGAAAACATGCACACATGCACACATGAACACATGCACACATGAACACACGCACACATGCACACATACACTACTCAGTCAAGTTGACACATACACACACACACACACACACACACACACACACACACACACACACACACACACCAACAGCAATACGGAACATATCCATTAGTGGTTGATGGTGCAGTACAGTATCACAAGCCAAAGAGTCCTATCACACGTGTCAGCATGCAGGATGTGTGTTGCTCAACAGCATGCAGTGCGAGTGTGGAGAGTCCATGTTGATAACAGTATATGTGTCTTTGATGCATCTGTGTTGTTCAATGATTGGCCTCACCTTGGAACACAACATGTACATGGACACAACATTGCTGTGCAAGTCTGGAATGCTTTCCAATGTTCTTTGCACCATCACTCATAGGTATACATACCATGGCCGGATGCACACAACTGTCAGGTGTATAGCAATGAATGCTATGTGTAGTACTGTAGTTACTGTAACTGGATGTAGTGTAGTACCACGAGCCATAATCAGGCAGCATCATGTGGTCACCCAAGGCCACTAATGTATGTCACACTGGCAACTATCTTGCTGTACCTGACCTGCACCACTTTGGCTACATTAACCATTTCACAGCCAGTTGTTACATGGGTATGTATGGTGTTCAATAGGGAGCATTGCCTCACATGAATTTGTTGTGTGTTGAAGCGTGTCACACTGTCCCATGATAGTCCTCTACCCCCAGGTATAGTATGTGTGCTGTGTTGTTGACATTTGGGATACTGGAGTATGACCTTACAGCAGATGTCTACATATGCCATGTGTAACAAATTGACACTAACTGCATATGACAAAGTGGTGTATGTTGTGTGCATGTGTATTGACTCTGCCTATACAATGTCCACTACAGTGTACCACAATTGGTTGGGATCCTCTGTGTATTGCATGTGTTTGAGGTGGATACTCATGTTACTGGGATGTGCATAGTCCCACAGAGAACATGCAGAGCATGCATTATGTGTATGTGTTTTACATGTGTATATGGCCTACAAGTCTCCTATGACATGCACATGTTATATGCTATATTAAATGTAGAACACTCACCAGCATGGGTGTGCTGTCTTGCTATCGCACCAGAGGGACCTGCAAGGATATGAGACAGTTTGTCAGTGTCAACAACTATGGCATTGCTGCTGTGTGTTTGCAATTCCACAGTAGTACAAGAAGTGATAAATCTGTGTTTCAGTTCAACTGTTACTTCGTAACAACACTTCTGAAACACTACTACACCACCGCAATTGTACAGCTTAAAACTCCACTTCACGACAAATCCAAAACCAGTTCCACTGCTGACTTTAGTAAAACCAAAATTAATTTATTTCACATGAACAAAAGATATGTTAAGCACTTTCACTCACTAAAATTGTGAGCTTCTTCAGAACAACGAATCATTCCAAAAGACTGTTTAAATACATAAAATGGTGCCAGATTTGAATTTAAAAATTCTTAAAGAAACAAACCACTGTTTAAGTGAATATGAAACATTCTTATAAAATTCCTATAAAATACTAGTAAATACTAAAACAAAAACAAAAATGTATATGGTACAGATGCATGTGTAAATAGTTGATTATCTTCTTCTATCCAACAGGGGTTTAATAGATATATAATCATTTAATCCAGGGGGGATGTTGGCATTAGTGAATAATTGCCACCATAATTCCCTACATGCCAAAACGTTCTTGATATCACCCCCCCTAGGGTCCAGGGTAATATTTTCTAAAATACCAAAAGTAAATTTGTGTTCATTTCCATGCTTTTCCATGTTTAAATAGGGCATTTTTGTTATCCTTAGTCCTGATACTATATAAGTGTGCATATATCCTCTTCTTGAAACACCGCTCTGTCTTACCTATATAGTATCCAGGACATTCCGTGCATTTAGCCAGATATATCACATATCTGGTTGCACAATTCCCTTTAACAAATTTGATCTTGGTTCTATTGGTATTCTCCAAAACTAAGCTGTCGCTTTCATTAATAGTAAAGCATTGATTACATTGTCCACATTTTGTGGTGTGCTTAGTCCCATTCTCTAATCCCCTATACTTAACCCCTTGCTCTAAGTATCCTTTGATGTTCCTACCCATTTTGTACACAAAGGAGGGTTTCGATCCTAGTACCTCTTTAATTTCCTCATCTACCATGAAAATGTTCCACATATTATAAATAATTTCCTTAACATTATTAGTATATGGTCCGTACTCTATTACACAAGCTTTATTAAAACCTATTGATGAACTTTTCTTCACAATACTGGGATTCTTCCCTTCTACCCTAGCTCTCAATAATGGTGTATATTTAAGACCCCTTTCACTCAATACATAATTCCTCACATCTTCCATCATCTCCATATGATAATTTCTGTCTGAAAATAAACTGATGATGAAATTTAATTCATCTACTAAATCATCATAATCTGATGTCCCCCTCCCATAAAATGTAAATGTCGTCCAGGAATCTGGAATAATATCTGATGGCAGTTTTTGGAAAATTTTCCAACCAATTGTTGGAAATCCAACTACACCTATATATCCATTGATGTGGTAGATTTATTTTCAAGTATTCCTAAATTAGAAGGGATGGAGGCATTTCATAACAGTATTATAAAATACAGTAATCTTAACTGGGATACTGTGTGTTTAGTGATGGATCTGATGTCTATAGTGCTAGAACACAATTACATATATTTTGATGGAGAATTCTTCAGGCAGACCAAGGGGGTAGCTATGGGGGCTTCTTGTGCTCCCATATATGCCAACTTGGTTATGCTTGATTGGGAGAACTCCAATATTTTTAATAGTGAATTTTCTAAAGACATCAGATATTATTCCAGATTCCTGGACGACATTTACATTTTATGGGAGGGGGACACTGAACGTCTCAACAAGTTTATGGAATATATTAATAACAGTAGCAATTTTCTTAAGTTTACAATTACAAGCAACAACACAGGGGTTCCATATCTGGATACATATGTATTTGCCGGATCAAATGAATTTAAATCAAAAATTTACCGGAAAAATACATATAGTAATTCATATTTAGAATTTTCCAGTTGTCATCCGAGTAAAATGAAATATAATATTTTCAAGGGGCAATGTTTGAGAGCCATACGCATGACATCAGATTATGATGATTTAGTAGATGAATTAAATTTCATCATCAGTTTATTTTCAGACAGAAATTATCATATGGAGATGATGGAAGATGTGAGGAATTATGTATTGAGTGAAAGGGGTCTTAAATATACACCATTATTGGGAGCTAGGGTAGAAGGGAAGAATCCCAGTATTGTGAAGAAAAGTTCATCAATAGGTTTTAATAAAGCTTGTGTAATAGAGTACGGACCATATACTAATAATGTTAAGGAAATTATTTATAATATGTGGAACATTTTCAGGGTAGATGAGGAAATTAAAGAGGTACTAGGATCGAAACCCTCCTTTGTGTACAAAATGGGTAGGAACATCAAAGGATACTTAGAGCAAGGGGTTAAGTATAGGGGATTAGAGAATGGGACTAAGCACACCACAAAATGTGGACAATGTAATCAATACTTTACTATTAATGAAAGCGACGGCTTAGTTTTGGAGAATACCAATAGAACAAAGATCAAATTTGTTAAAGGGAATTGTGCAACCAGATATGTGATATATCTGGCTAAATGCACGGAATGTCCTGGATACTATATAGGTAAGACAGAGCGGTGTTTCAAGAAGAGGATATATGCACACTTATATAGTATCAGGACTAAGGATAACAAAAATGCCCTATTTAAACATGTGGAAAAGTATGGAAATGAACACATATTTACTTTTGGTATTTTAGAAAATATTACCCTGGACCCTAGGGGGGGGTGATATCAAGAAAGTACAGTTTTGTACCTACCATAAATGTAGATGTTCGAGTGCTAATACAGCTGCAGTCATAACAGATGGGTTTTCCTGCCGTCAGGCGGGTCCTCGGTCGGCCGAATTCCAAAGTCTAGGTCCGGCGTCAGATGTCGTCACTTCTTCCCTGACGTCAGTGCGACAGGGTTATAAAAGAACCGGCCGACACCATTTTCTTCAGTTTTTCTTGCCCCAGATGTCAGGTGCCCCCAGAAGGAAGGCAAAACATAAATTTATGTAATAATGCAATGCAATATAATCAAAAAACAGTAGTTGCAAGCAAATACACCATAAAAGAATACCCAATCAGGTTGTATGAGGAGGTGTTAGCCATTAGGCCTGTCCCAAGAGGGGAAGGAGGGAGGGGAACCTGGACTTCTGCTGTATTAGCACTTGAACATCTACATTTATGGTAGGTACAAAACTGTACTATGTTCATCGTGCATACAGCTGCAGTCATAACAGATGGGTAGAATCCCAAAGCTAAAAAAGGGGTGGTAGGCACTAAGTGGAACTAGGAGGAGCCAGGATGCCCTGCAAGACTGCAGTGGCAAAGCCCGCTCTAGATTTGGAGTATAATGGTAGGTGATAGTGCTTGGAGAAAGTATGTACAGAACTCCAAGTGGCTGCTTCCAAAATATCTTTGGTAGGAACCCCCCTGAGGAAAGCTGCAGAGGTAGCTATGGCCCTTGTGGAGTGAGATCTGATGCCTGTAGGTACAGTTTTACCATGAAAAGAGTAACAAAAGCATATGCAGTGGGCTATCCATTTTGAGATTGTCTGTTTGGAAATAGGCTTCCCTTGAGCACCTGTAGCATAGGACACAAAGAGTTGCTCTTATTTTCTGAAAGGCTTTGTTCTGTCCAAATAATAACAGAGCTGTCTGTGAATGTCCAAGGAATGTAGTAGTCTCTCCCCTTTGTTTTGTGGATTAGGGTAAAAGGTAGGTAAGTGGATCGCCTGATTCAAGGCTACCCTGGATACTACCTTTGGCATAAAGGAAGGGTTGGTTCGTAAGGAAACTCTGTCCTGATGGAAAATGATGAAAGGCTGCACAGCCATGAGGGCTTGTAGTTCCGAAACCCTGTGTGCTGAGGTGATAGCCAGAAGGAAGGCTGTTTTCCATGACAAATATTGCAGTTCTGTTGAAGCAGCTGGCTCAAAAGGAGGCAGGATCAGTTTTTCTAGAATGAAATTGAGGTCCCAAGCAGGTACTGGTTGCTTCTTTGGGGGTTTTATATTCTTAGCCCCTCTGAGGAACTGTCTTAAGAGAGGGTGAGAGAATAAAGGAGGATCAGTGTTGTATTCTGCAGAAATGGCTGAGGCATGAATTTTGATGGAGGAGAATGAAAGTCCACTGCTTAGCATCTCAACTAGGTACTGTAATATTTGAGGTAAATTCAGTATTCCAGGATTCTGACCCTTTTTCTGATTCCAGGCACAAAACCGTTTCCATTTTGCGGAGTAGGCTTTTCTAGTAGAAGGCCTTCTGGCCTCCAAAATGACATCCTGCACCTCCTTGGAGAGTAGGATCTGTTGTGAATTTAAGGAATCCTCCATGCGGCTAGATTGAGTGTTTTCAGCTGACTGTGAAGAGTTTTGAAGTTGTGCTGAGTCAGTAGAAGAGGCATTAGAGGCAGGATCCATGGTGGGGAATGCGTCAGGCTCCTCAGGAGTGGGTACCAGTGTTGTCTTGGCCAGTCTGGAGCAATGAGAATCATCTTTTGTCTGTCTGCTCTGGCTTTTAATAGAACTTTGGGCAGCAGAGGAAGAGGTGGAAAGGCATAAACTGTCATTGTTGTCCAACTGAAAGAGAGTGCGTCCACTTTCCAGGCCTGTGGATGAAAGGTCCTTGAGCAGAATTTTGTCAATTGGTAATTTCTGTGGGTGGCAAAGAGATCTATGTCTGGCCTTCCCCATGCTTGAATTATCTTTGTAAAAACTTGAGGATGCAACTTCCATTCGTGTGGATCTGTCATATTTCTGCTTAGGTTGTCCGCCAGCATGTTTTCCATGCCTGGCAGGAACTGTGCTTGAAGTTGGATTTGTAATTCCAGAGCCATGTTTCAAAGAGACATGGCTAGCCTGCATAGGGGATATGAATGGGTTCCTCCCTGTTTTTTTATGTACCACATCACTGTGGTGTTGTCTGTCCTTATCAATAGCTGGCCTGGATGCAGTAGGTCTTTGAAAGCCATAACATTTATTACTTCTAGCATTTCTTTTTGATTGATGTGTAGGTGCTTTTCTTTTTGGGACCATTTGCCCTGAATGCACCGATCTGTCATGTGCGCCCCCCAGGTGTAGTCCGAGGCGTCTGTTGTGATGACTTGATTTGCTTGAGGCTTGCAGAATGGGAGACCTATGTTTCTTTGGCATGCTTGAGCCCACCACAGAAATTCCTTTTGAAGACATGGAATCAGTGGTATAATTGTTCCAAACTGTGGCTGTGTTGAGACCATAAGTTTTTTAGGTACCATTGAAGTTTCCTCATATGCAGCTTTGCACATGGGATTAGCAGGATGCAAGATGCCATGAATCCCAGAGCCTGCAGGATTTTCCTTGCAGTCAGCCTGGTGAAGGTTGCCAGTTTTCTGAAGTATTGAGTTAGTTGCCCTTGTTTCTCTGGCGTGAGGTAGGCCATCTGGGTGTTTGTATTCAAGCTGGCACCCAGGAAAATTATTGTTTGAGAGGGTATTAGTCTTGATTTCTTTTTGTTGACTGTGTATCCCAGAGAATTCAACAACATTATTACAAACGCCAGGTGTTTCAGAAGTATATGTTTGCTGTCCGCTTGGATCAGGCAGTCATCCAAATATGGGTATATTTGTATCCTTTGAAGTCTGCAGAAGGCAATTACTGATGCCAGGCATTTCGTGAACACTCTGGGCGCAGTAGATAAGCCAAAGGGCAATGCAGAGAATTGATAATGGGTTGAACCTGCAAGAAATCTGAGGTATCTTCTGCAATCTTGTCTGATTGGGACATGCAGGTATGCCTCCTTGAGGTCCAATGTTACCAGCCAAGACTCCTTGCCCAGCATGGGAAGAAGCTGCTGTAGTGTGAGCATCTTGAATTTTGGTACGAGTAAATGTGTGTTTAGGATGGATAGGTCCAAAATAGGTCTCCAATCTTTGCCCTTCCTTGGTACCAGGAAGAGTCTGGAATAAAAACCTTGACCCTGTTCTTGTGCAGGTACCTCTTGAATAGCTTTCATGTCCATGAGATCTGAAATTTGTTTTTGTGCCTCTGCCCTTTGATTGTGCGGCAGGTTTGGCATGCCTCTCATTTTTGGAAGGGTGTGAAAGTGGAATCTGTAGCCTCTGTCTATAATGTCCAGGATCCATTTGTCTTTTGTGACAATATGCCAATTTTTCGAAAATAATGCCAGTTTTCCGCCTAAAGGTACTGCCATTTGAGCCTTGCTTGGCATGCAAAGGGGAAAGTCATTGGTTCTGCTTTCTGAATGGCTGTGAACTATCCTCACCACCTCTTGGTGTAGGTGCTTGCCATTGTCTGCCTCTAAATGATCCTTGAGATTGCCCTCTACCCCTCGGGTGCCTGTATCTACCTCTTTGAGGTCTGTCCGTGGCTGGAAAGGACCAATTTTTTGAAGGCCAATTTCTACTGAAACGTGGAGGTTGTACCTGTAGGAAATCTTTCACTGTTTGCATTGATTTTGCCTTTTCCTCCATTTTCTTTAATACCTCCTCAGCTTTAACACCAAACAATACATCTTTTTGAAGAGGTGCATCTAGTAATTTAGCTTTTACATGATCTGGTAAGGTTTGCTCTTTGAGCCAAGCATGTCTACGTATGACTGATCCTGTAACGGCAGCTCTACATGAGGCCTCTAAAGCATCAAAACCACATTGCAAGGTATGTTTACCCACTTGCTCTGCACTATGCAACAAATCCTGCAACTCCTTCAAGTCTGGTTGTTCAGGTTGTGACATTTTGCTTTTCAACTGAGATAACAAAAACTGTTGATACTTTAACATATGGAACTGACAGTTTAATGCCCTCATGGTTAAAGTGGCCGAGGTGTATACCTTTTCCCCCCACCTTTCTAAAGCTCTGGAATCTCTCTCTGAAGGTAATGGATTTTTGGCAGTGGAGGCCTTAATTCCCTTGGGACCCTGTGAAATAGTTTCTGGGTCAGCCGCATGGCTTTTGTATAGGAATTGGTGTGAATCAGGAACCCGGTAATACCTGTCAGGTTTGACTGGAGCTGGAGGTAAAGAATCTGGGTTAAGGCTGGCCTCTGAATACACATCATCTAGTATGTCTAAGACAGAAGGGATAGCCAGAGGCCAGTGCTGAGGAAGCAAAAGGAAATCCCTGAGCCTTTTCTTGGAGTCTGAGTAATCTTGGCCTTCCCAGTGGAAATGTTCCCTCAAGGTATGCAAGGTTTCCCCAAAAGAGTAGTCCTCAGGGGGGGGAGACAGAGGGAATGGACTCCTCTGCATCAGAATCTTCAAAAGGGGAGTATGAATGTTCCTGGTCTTCAGAATGTTCTGAAGTAATGGAGGCCTGGTCCGAGGAAGGGTTTTCTTCCTCCACTCTAGGCCTTTTGTCCGAGGGGGGTTGAGAACCCCTGATAAGAGTAATCAAATCCTCAGCCATTTTAAGCATCTGTTTTTAGGCATGGGGCCTTGAGAGGGGCCCTGTGGAGCTTGTCTTTTAGTATGCATGGCTGCTTTAGATTTAGTGAAAGCCTTAATGGAAAAAGAAGAAGAAGGCCTGAAGACACCTTGAGAGGTGGCAGGCCTGTCTAAACTCTGAGTTTCCCCACCAAGAGTGGCTTTGGTATCTGTAGTCGGGGTGTGGGCTGAAGAGCCTGCGACCTCGGGCACAGAAGACACCGCTAATGAAGTGTCATCGGTAGTCAGGGGCTGCGTAGGCACCTCGCTAAGAACCGGAGCACCTGTAGTCGGCTTTAGCGTGGTGTCGGTAGAAGTCGCGGACCTCGTATGTCGGTCCTTATCTTTGCGTCTTTTACTCAAAACTGGAGTCGGAGTATCCGATGACATAATGTAATTAAACTTTTTGCCAAAATAGTGTTGGGCGAACTCCGCCCGATGCTTAATAGTGCGTCTGTTGAATGTAGCACAAAAACGACAGGCCGAGACATCGTGGTCTGGGCCTAAGCAAGGAATGCAGAGGGAATGGAAATCCTTATGTGGTATTTGCTTCCCACATGAAATGCAATTATTAACTTTGTCTGACATCGGTCTGAGGCAAGAAAAGTTTCCCCAACGCGGTACTTAGCTTTCAAGAAGACTTCGGTTGAAAAATATTCGTAATCTCAGGAGCTGGCCGACCGGCACTTGCGAACTGCTTCTGCTTCGGGCACCGCGTGGCAAGAAAGACTGAAGAAGATGGTGTCGGCTGGTTCTTTTATACCCCTGTCGCACTGACGTCAGGGAAGAAGTGACGACATCCGACGCCGGACCTAGACTTTGGAATTCGGCCGACCGAGGTCCCGCCTGACAGCAGGAAACCCCATCTGTTATGACTGCAGCTGTATGCACGATGAACATCGTTTTGGCATGTAGGGAATTATGGTGGCAATTATTCACTAATGCCAACATCCCCCCTGGATTAAATGATTATATATCTATTAAACCCCTATTGGATAGAAGAAGATAATCAACTATTTACACATGCATTTGTACCATATACATTTTTGTTTTTGTTTTAGTATTTACTAGTATTTTATAGGAATTTTATAAGAATGTTTCATATTCACTTAAACGGTGGTTTGTTTCTTTAAGAATTTTTAAATTCAAATCTGTTTGGCGCCATTTTATGTATTTAAACAGTCTTTTGGAATGATTCATTGTTCTGAAGAAGCTTACAATTTTAGTGAGTGAAAGCGCTTAACATATCATTTGTTCATGTGAAATAAATTAATTTTGGTTTTACTATAGTCAGCAGTGGAACTGGTTTTGGATTTGTCGTGAAGTGGAGTTTTAAGCTGTACAATTTTGGTGGTGTAGTAGTGTTTCAGAAGTGTTGTTACGAAGTATACAGTAGTACAAGAGGTGACAGTCACAGGCATACAAATTATGTTCCAAATTATCAGTATTGCATGACACCAGGCTCCACATCTTCTGAATACACAGTACACATCTGGTAAATGCATGTTCTAACAATTGATCTAACAGTAGTCTACAGATATGCCATGTTACCTGCACGCTTTGTATCTATGTGCTGGGTGACTCTGGTCTCCATGATGATGCATGTCTGTTGTACTGGTTGGCCAGGAGCCACCACGCTGAGGAGCAGCTCTTCCACTCTGGTGAGGGGGGGGATTGTGTTGATGCACCACCACCTGTGGCAAGCTGTTGTCTGTGGACATCGGAGGCATGCTGCCGGACATGTCTGATTAAATCACTGCAGTGATGGCGTACCTGCTCATAAGTCCAGTTATGCATGCCTACATCATTCACCTGACAGACAACATACTGTCACAGTGCAGTGCGTCCATGCTGGTCCTGACTAGATCTGGAGAACAGCAGGTTGTAATGCTGTACCAGGGCATCAAAGATGACCTCCTCCTCCTCAGGGGAATAGGCAGGCTTCCTGTTGTGAGACATATTCCTGTAAGACAATAAAACAGTAACTGTGAGCAAGTCATGTGGCACATTTAACATGCTAAAGTACAGACATTAGTGAAATGCCATATATAGCAACCTATTGGCTGTCAATAGATACACACCTTTAATACCGCATAGAACTTCTCAGCCCACAACTGCCTGACAGTGCCTGGCACAGACTATATTCCAAAACATGTTCTGCACAGCAACAAAGTGGAACCAGTATGTAAGACTATACAACAGTACATGGCACACTCTATCTGACACAGTGCACCACCTAGCCACAGGGGGTGTGTATGAAGCTAATGCATGCAGACATTTGTCATCCATTGAAATGAATGTTAAGTACAGTTTAAGTACTATCAGTACACCAAGCTACTTGTTGATAGCAAACCCCTCAGTAACAAATGTGCACATTCATCACTATAGGTGGCATATTGCTGTAATACACTAAACATGTTGCTAGATATGCACATATATCCTGTGACACACATGCCACCAAGGCCATGTTACAGGCATACCCACACACACATCAGACATACCTACAGAACACAAAGGTATGGCAACCCAGATCAGTTTTACCTGTGTAACATACAGTACTGTGAGTCAGCACTTACAAAACCTCATGCCTGAGGTTTGTAATGTGTGAGGACTACAGGTAACAAGCAAAACAGTGTGTCCAAGCAATGTGGATATAAGCCATACTGTGCTCTTTAGGCCTACAGCTTCAGGTAGTACTACTGTTCATACAGGATTTGTATTCACTAGTGTTACCAATCAATAAGCATACATGTACTGCTTAACCCTACAATGGCACACTCCGGTCAACACCATGGGACTACGTCACACCGTATGCCTTACTGCTTTTCCTACCTAGCAATAGCATACGTATCCTTTGCTGGGATTTGAGCTACAACACTAAATACCATGATATACACAGTTTCCCACTAGGCTATCACACATATACACAACTTTGACACATTCGCCTACACATTCACCATCACACCCAGTCAACCTCACATAGCAAGTAATGCAACAAGTACATGCGTTTGTGTATCGGGTCCTAGGTAGCTAATAGGCTATTATCCGTAGGGCCTATGGAAGCTTAGCCATATGGTACCCTGCCCTTCCACACCCATGTAATGTAGGTTCATGTGCCCCTGTCATGCAGAGCCACAGTGGTGACTCCTGGGTTGTGTTTCCTATCTCACACCCAATCATCATGATTATTCATGACAGCTGCTGATGAGGACCTTCATTTGCTATTGATAGGTGGTTAGTTCCAGAGTATGGTATGTGTCTGAGATGGTAATGTACCACTCCAGCATGTTCTGCTTTTTCACGTTACAGGGTTTAGATCAGTACAGTGTGTAGCTTTTATGGAGTTTAATCTGTATATATGGAGCATGTCCAACACCTGTGGGTTTGGCATAGCTTTGTATGTTGGGCAGAAGTTGCCTCTGGGTAGGCGGTATGTGACACAGTGTAGCTGTGGTTTTGTAAGACAGTCTGCATAGGGCATCTGTTTGAGTCTGATAATACTCTTTGTGAGGTATGTGTCTGGCGTCTACTGTTGCTGTGGATGTCTTCTGAGGTACATACCAACAGGGCCAATGTACTCTATGATGGGTGTTATGACTGATGAGTACAGTGGAACACTGACCTCTTATTCCATGGATGACACACCTTTTCTGATGACATGTGGACCGTACTCAGTTTACATGACTAGTGTGGCACTGTGATTATCAATAGGGACACTACTGTCCACCTTTGTTCTGTAGTCTCTCATCACACTTTCGGTGTTGAGTAGACTACCACCTATGTGGTAGTTCATGGGTACAGGGTTTTTAACAAGAGGGATGGCAATACGTTTACAACATTGAGCTTGGGCGTACATATGAACAACCATTGGTGTACATATAGATATACATATAGGCACATATACAGTCCATCTTTCATGGTGGGAATATCATTTATGCAAAGGTTGAGAGGGATGCAGTTATGTAATGATATTGCACAGTCTTGTGCAGAATGCATGGAAGGTAGTCTCAGCCCATGTACCTTTAGCAGGACCCCCTATCTGGAAGACTAAAATCTGAGGAATCATACCCATGGCGTTTAAATGCCACATGTCATATGCCAGCACTGTATGCTGTCTTGTTTGCCACACACTACCACCTACATATGAAAATGCACATAACAACCTGCAACAACATATAATTGTCCACCCTTCACAAACAGTTGCAGTATGTCCCTTGCTCTATGCACATGTTCAGATGCTAATTTATCAGACATACATATCTCTCCATATGTGTGTGCCATACACATACAGGGTCCACAGTGTTGTAAGTCCGTACACCTCACGGATGACCTATTGGGCCTTGCTACAACATGGACAGTTGTCATATGTGTGCATACAGTAATAGTACAGGGAGTATATATAGCTGCAAATGATAACATTACTATACTAGTCTGGTACAGCAGTTGCCAATGCTGAGCTACAAATTATGTTACTATCATGCATGTCTTACTCTGTCACATCCAAGTTTATATAGGTGTTTGCACTACTCCCCCAAACTGCCATTATACGAAGTACTATACAGACCATAGATAACATGTTCAGATGTTCGACATATAATGCTGAGATACATATGTCACAGTTATGTCCCACTGCACACAGCTACACACTAATTTGTCCATGGCAGTAGTTATGCATGGCATCACTGCATACATACCTACTGCTGCCACTTATGCATGTTTCTGAGTATGTACAGTACTATTCATAAACATCTACTACTTGCTGGTAACTACAAATATGTTACATACCTGTTACTCACTGTCAGGTCCGTCTGTGTATGCTTTTCAAGGTTTTGTTTTATTTATTAAGTAAAGTTTTTTACTTATTTGTTATTATTGGTTATTAATTAAGTTGTTTTTTCTTAATTAATATATTTTGGTTTTACAGAAGTAAATATAATATTTACTTAAGTAAGGTTTCTTTATTAAGTAATAAAGTTTGTCAGTAGTTGCTGACACATGCAATGTAATGATTGCATGTGGGGATAGCAAGTACAATCTGCTTTTATAGGTATCTGGGCATGTGCATGTGATGCCCTCTGCACCAATTGGTGCCCAGCATTTGGTAAATGCATACAGCCTGCTGTGTGGTAATTGCAATACTCACTGTCATAGCAACCCAATGCTATAAATTGCTAAGGTATGTAGGTGTAGCCCTTTTAGATTTTCAGAGTGGGCCCATGCTTGTTTGCTGTGGACACTGTTGTTTAAGTCAGAAGGTTGGCATACTTCTTATATCTGAAGCTAGAGGTGTAGACAGTGATGTACATGTTGTACTCAAACCTGACTGTAGCCACTTCCAGTACAGAGCTATCAGTGTAGAGTTTAACTCACCCCTACAAATGCTTACACAACATTTATGTGACTATGTAGTTTCTTTTCTACTCATATAATTAACTGCCATATTGAGAAGTATTCTTTTGGCACATGAACTGTTTGTGAACTGTTATACTGTAAATATTAATGTACTCACTTCTGCAGGGTTTGTGGTTTAATTGTTGACATTAGCACAGGGTTCACAGGACAACTGGACAATTCCAGTACTGTGTATGCCCACCTACATCCTTGGTAGACCCTAAACACACAAGTGTATTTAAAGTGTGGGGCGGGGAGTTGCTGACATACAGAGAGCATTTTGTATTATTGTGTGAATGTTATCTTACTGGACTTAAAGGATTGGTGTGTACCTGTTGGTTTATCAAGGCAGGCGGTCTGTCTGCATAGATGTTCATCGTGTTACCCTGCTGTAGTCATCACACTTGGGTTATCCTGTCATCAGGCGGTCCCACAGTCGGCCGGAATTCCAAAGTCTTGGTCCGGTGTCAGTTGCTGTCGCTTCTTCCCTGACGTCAGTGCACCAGGGGTATATGTAATGCATCCGACGCCATTTTCTTCAGTCTTTCTTGCCGCGCGGTGCCCGAAGCAGAAGCAGTTCGCAAGTGCTGGTCGGCCAACTCCTGAGATTTTCGAAGTCAAATTTCAGATCCGAAGTCTTCAATAAAGCTAAGTACCCCGTTGGGGAAACTTTTCTTGCCTCAGACCGATGTCAGAAAAAGTTAACAATTGTATTTCTTGTGGGAAGCAAATACCTCATAAGAATTTTCATTCTTACTGCATACCTTGCCTAGGCCCAGACCACGACGTCACTGGTTGTCGTTTTTGTGCTATGTTTAATAAGCGTACTATAAAAAGACGCTTTGATTTCGCACAACACTACTTCGGTAGAAAATTTAACTTCACAATGCCGTCGGAGCAACTGATTACCGGCGTGCACAAAAAAACGCAAGGATAAGGACAGGCAGCCTAGACCCAAGCCAGACTCCGAGGCCTCGGCTGGACCGGTCTCCGGTTCGTCGGTCTTCAGTGAGGCTCCGACGCAACCCCTGACTACTGCAGATCTGGAACCCGAGACCGCTTCGGAGCTTTTGGCGGAGAGTACTAGGCTGACGCAGCCATTTTGTTTAGCTCCTACCGACGACACTGCTGAAAGAGATGTTGGTGCTGCAGAAACACCTTCGGTTTCTGAAGGCGTCTTCAGACCGATGACGCTCACCATAAAAACATATCCTAAGCTTAAGACTCCTATTAAACCTAAAAAGACTGTACTTCCATCTCCAGTTCAGGGGTTGCCAACCCCCACCCGACAAAAGGCCTAGACAAGAGGAAGATTATGTCTCCTCTGATCAAGTGTCTATTTCCTCAGGCTCCTCTGAGGACCAAGATTACTCCTTCTCCCCTTATGAAGATTCTGATGCTGAGGATTCTATTCCCTCAGCTTCTCCTCCTGAAGATTACTCCTTTGGGGGAAACTTTACACACTATGAGGGAACATTTTCACTGGGAAGGTCAGGAATATTCTGACTCAAAGAAAAGGCTCAGAGAGTTTCTTTTACTTCCCCAGCACAGACCACTTGCCATCCCCCCAGTTTTAGACATTGTGGATGATGTTTACTTAGAATCCAGTTTGAACCCAGATTCTCTGCCTCCTGCTCCAGCCAAACCTGACAGATACTATAGAGTGCCTGATTCCCACACATTTCTTTATAAAAGCCCTGTTGCTGATCCAGAGACTATCTCCCAGGGTCCCAAAGGGGCTAAGGCTTCTATGGCAAAAAATCCTGTACCCTCTGAAAGGGACTCCAGAGCACTAGACAGGTGGGGGAAAGAGGTTTACACCTCAGCCACTCTAGCTATGAGGGCACTAAATTGCCAATTTCACATGCTAAAATATCAGCAATTTCTAATGTCTCAGTTAAAACAAAAAATGAGCACACTCCCTCAACAATCTGAATTGAAAGAAATGCAGGATCTGTTGCATGCAACTGAACAGATGGGCAAACATACTTTACAATGTGGGTTTGACTCTTTGGAGGCTTCCTGCAGAGCAGCTGTCACTGGGTCTGTTATACGTAGGCATGCTTGGTTAAAGGAACAAACTCTGCCTTATCATGTTAAAGCAAAGCTTCTAGATGCTCCCTTACAGCAGGATGTTCATTTTGGAGTTAAAACAGAAGAAGTCTTAAAGAAAATGGAGGATAAGGCAAAATCTATGCAGACAGTCAAAGATTTTCTACAGGTACAGCCCCCTCGCTTCAGCAGAAATTGGCCAACAAAAAATTGGTCCTTTACAGCTACTGACAGACCACAGAGGGGTAAATACAGACGTCCAAGAGGCAGAGGACAACCACAAGCCCAGTACAAACCTTGACAATGGGGCACTGCCACACAGAAGGGAGGAGAAGACAGGTCCCAAACTAGCAGAAGGCAAACTCAATGACTTGCACCTCATCTGGCCAAGCAACACTCTCTCGGCAGCCCCCTTGGGAGGAAAACTCGCACTTTTTTCAGACAACTGGCACATTGTCACAAAGGACAAATGGGTCCTAGACATAATTTTACGAGGATACAGATTCCATTTCCACACCTTGCCAATGAAAAGAGGAATGCCAAACCTGCCACAAAATCAATGGGCAGAGGCACAAAAACAAATTACAGCTCTCATGGACATGAGAGCCATTCAACTGGTATCTACACGAGAGCAAGGCCAAGGGTTTTACTCAAGACTCTTTCTAGTTCCCAGAAAGGACAATGCCTGGAGACCAATTCTGGATCTTTCAATTCTAAACACCTTCTTACAAGTACCCAAATTCAAGATGCTAACACTACAGCAGCTTATTCCCATGTTGGGCAAGAAAGCATGGCTAGTAATGTTGGACCTCAAGGAGGCATACCTGCATGTCCCTATCAGACAAAGTTGCAGAAGATACCTCCATTTCATTGCAGGTTCAACCCATTACCAATTCTCTGCACTGCCCTTTGGCTTATCTACTGCACCCAGAGTCTTCACAAAATGCCTGGCACCAGTAATTGCATACTGCAGACAAAGAGGAATTCAAATATACCCATACCTGGACGACTGCCTCATCCAAGCAGAAAGCAAGGACATTCTCTTACAACATCTGGCTTTTGTAAAACATCTTCTAAGTTGCCTGGGGTATACAGTAAATGAAAAGAAATCAAAACTAGTACCCTCACAAAATATGACATTCCTGGGTGCCAGCTTGAATACAACGGCCCAGAAGGCTTATCTGATGCCAGACAAACAACTACAACTGACTCAATATTTCAAAACAATGGCAACAAGGACCCAACTACCTGCAAGAAAAATTCTGCAGGCCTTGGGCTTCATGGCATCTTGCATACTACTAATACCATTTGCAAAGCTGCATATGAGGAAATTACAGTGGTACCAACACAGCCACAGCTTGGACAAAATGATAGCTCTCATTCCCTGCCTACAACAGGAGTTTCTATGGTGGTCACAGGCATGTCACCTCAACAAGGGTCAGCCTTTCACCTTGCCCCCAAACAGGCAAACTATGACACCAGCATCGGACTACGCCTGGGTGGCACACATGGCAGGACAGTGCATTCAAGGCATATGGACTGCAGATCAAAGGAATCTGCACATCAATCAAAAAGAGATGCTAGCTGTACAGAATGCTCTGACAGCCTTCAAGAATCTATTACATCCAGGACAGCTTACAATAAGTACGGACAACACCACAGTAATGTGGTACATAAACAAACAAGGGGGTACACACTCCTACACTCTATGCAGGCAAGCAATGACCTTGTGGAACACAGCTCTGGCTTACCAAGTTCAGTTACAAGCTGAATTCCTGTCAGGAAAGAAGAACACATTGGCAGATGACCTCAGCAGAAACATCATGGATCCCCATGAGTAGAAACTGGATCCACAAGTATTTGCAATGATAACTCAAAAATGGGGCCTTCCAGACATAGACCTGTTTGCCAGTCCTCAAAACTATCAGCTAACAAAATTTTGTACAAGGACACTTCGCCATCAAGATTGGAAAGTGGACACACTCTCATTCAGTTGGAAAAACCTGACAGTATATGCCTTCCCTCCATTGACTCTCCTCACAAAGGTGCTCCTGAAAGTCAGAAAGGAGAGACCACGACTGATACTCATAGCCCCAGACTGGCCACGCCAGCACTGGTACCCACTATTGAGGAATATGGCCCAGGGCCCACCTTGGATTTTACCACAAATTGCCCATTTGCTCACACAGCAAAACAATCAGATTCTTCACAGCCAGCTCAAAACCTTAAATCTGGCTGCATGGCAAATCACCTAAGCATCCAGCCAGCTCCTCTTTCCCAAGCAGTTATGGATGTTATTCTGGAAGCTAGGAGGCCCAGCACTAGGAAGGCCTATTCGGACAAATGGAAAAGGTTTTGCACCTGGAACCAAGCTAAAGGCCAAAACACACTTCAGCCTCACATGCCTCAGATTCTACAGTATTTAACTAAGATGTTGCACAAAGGACTTTCTTTTTATTCCATTAAAATCCATGCATCAGCTATTTCAGCCCACTATAACACGGATCCACCCTTATTTTCACATCCACTTCTAAGGCAGTTCCTCACAGGGGCAAAAAACATTAGGCCCCCCAGGAGAGCACCTGCACCAACATTGGACCTCAATTTTGTTCTGGAAAAACTTACGCTACCTCCCTTTGAACCAACTTTCTCTGCAGATCTACAGTTTCTATCATGGAAGATTGCCCTGCTGCTAGCAATAACTTCAGCTAGAAGAGTCTCAGAGCTGCAGGCACTAATGGCAGTGGAACCTTTCCTCATTTTCCATCAAGACAGAGTTTCTCTATGAACTAATCCTTCCTTCATGCCTAAGGTGGTTTCCAGTGTGGCTTTAAATCAAACCATCCACTTACCCACCTTCTTCCCAAATCCACAGAACAAAGGAGAAAGACTCCTGCATTCCTTGGACATTCACAGGCAACTTCATTACTACTTGGATAAAACTAAGGTTTTCAGAAAATCTGACCAGCTCTTTGTATCCTATGCTACAGCTTCACAAGGGAAGGCTATATCAAAACAAACCATTTCCAAATGGATAGGACATTGCATTTGTTTTTGCTATACCCATCATGGAAAACCAGTTCCTGCTACTATTAGGCCCCACTCTACCAGGGCAATAGCTACATCTACAGCCTTCCTCAGGGGGGTTCCAACCAAGGAGATTTTGGAAGCTGCAACTTGGTGTTCAGTACACACCTTTACCAAACACTATCACTTACCACTTTACTCTAAGACTGGAGCTGGCTTTGCCACTGCAGTTCTGCAGGGCCTTCTAGCCTCCTCTAACCCTCTATAACTCCTCCACCCATCCTTAGCTTTGGGATTCTACCCAAGTGTGATGACTGCAGCAGGGTAACATGATGAACATAGTACAGTTTTGTACCTACCATAAATGTAGATGTTCGAATGTAAACCCAGCTGCAGTCCAGGTTACCCTCCCTCCATCCCCTCTGATCTAACTGGCTAAATCTCTACAATACCTTCCTGATGTATTTGCTTATAGCTGGAGGGATTTTGTGTTTGTGCAAAAATTAGTTAATTTGGTACTAATTACTGACCACCTTTTTGGGGGCACCTGACATCTGGGGCAAGAAAAACTGAAGAAAATGGTGTCGGATGCATTATATATACCTCTGGTGCACTGACATCAGGGAAGAAGTGACAGCAACTGACTCCGGACCAAGACTTTGGAATTCCAGCCGACTGCGGGACCGCCTGATGACAGGATAACCCAAGTGAGATAACTTCAGCAGGGTGTACACTCGAACATCTGCATTTATGGTAGGTATAAAACTGTACTTTCCCAGCTGTGAACCTATCCAGATGGTAGTCAAATGTTACACTGTTATTCTTTGTCTGTGCAATCCACAGGTGTTTTCATCACTAGTACAATGGCATTGTTACAGTCAGTTGCTACCAGTACATGGCTACATCCTTTGGTATTTCTGTGTTGTACTCCTACATAAGGGAATGCTTGTGGAAGTCCTACCACAGCTATTTGCAGAGTGTGTAACAGCAGGATAGCTGCTATGCCTGTGTGTTTGTACTGCTGCCAGGCCTATGAAACACTGAGATACATATTTGCATGGAGTCAGGGATAGGTAGTTAAATGTGAAGTAAACTTACACATAATAGAGACAGTAAAAGTCTAGACTTGTGTGAAGCAGTGCATATGTATTTGTACTCCTTTTACGAAGTACAAGCGGTGTCTACTGTTATTATTGTCAGTATTCATTGTGTAATATCCCACCTTTCTGACTGACGTCAGTACTTTTCAGAGGGATTCAGAGGGACACAGCTTAAATATGTTTCACAATCAGGGACACCCCTGTAAAGTAGTCACAGTTAGGTAGTATGGCCTCTGCCCTAATCAGATTTGCCACTGTTTGTCCTGCTATGATACTGTGTGGGGGTTGTAAAGTGCCTCTGTAACTTTATTTGCTGCTAGAATGGCTGCTTCTCATATCACACTCATGTAATGCATTTCACAACAATTGCTGGTAAAGATCCACAAAACAAGCTTTGTGTTATGGCCTTCCTATTTTTCCTTTACATTCAGTCATTGAAATGCATGATATATTTATTTGAGCACCAGGTTATTGTATATCTGCTGCGGCTTAATAGTAATTCATGCAGTCAATGGTCTGGGGTTCGAGACTGGCAGAGGTATTTTCTTTTGCTGCTGAGCAGAACAAGGGCCCTGCCATAGAGTGACTACGGCACTTTTAAGCAGTTGTAAGCAGGTTTGCCTGGGTTTGCGTGATGCTTAACGATGCTTAGCTAAGCGCACACATGCGCACACTCGCTTAAACCCACTTACTACTGCTTAAAAGTGCTTACTCCCGCTAACCCCCACGCTAATTTCTTTGAAAGAAAAGAAAATGGGGAGATAGGAAAGTGGTGAAAAAGGGGGCACAAAGAGGGAAAGACAGTAGGAAAACAAGCTCGGGATGTGCAGGACGGGTGTAGGGAAGGTCCATAGCTGCCCATTTCTTTACCAGCAACAGCTGTGCATATGCAATAAATTTGGAGTGACATTTGAAATCTTCCACCCCTGGGAGAGAGGTGAGGACAACAAAGTATGTTGTACTGTCAATTATGATTATCAGTTTACATGTCCAGCGAAATGGGCAGCTATGTATGGGGCGTCATTTTTTTGTGGGTACAGATTGCCTTTTTTTTTTTTTTCAGGTGAGAGTGGAAAGTGAGGTAGAGGAAGTAGGTATGTTTGGGGAGGTAGGTTGGGGAGGTTAACAGACAAGACCAACAAGACACATACAGGGGCGGTGTATGACACATGGGTGGGTGAACACAATTGATGGGGACGGATGTTTGGAAATCGCAAGCCCATGAGCCCACAGATGGTAACAGTGGAACTGAAGTCCCCACCCATGGGCAGTCACCACTGCACCTTCACAGCCCCAAGGGTGGCTGTGCTGGGGGCTGCGTAGGATGGGCAGGCTCACCCGTGAGATGTGCCACTCTCGCCTCGAGCTGGCGTAGGGGATCAGCGACTGAACGCTGGCTCCCCCTACGCACCACAACCCGGACCCTTAAAAGGGTGACAGGTGGCCCTTCTCCGCCCACACTTGCACAGGGGGGACGAGCCCCATCCCCTGCAGCGCTTCCACCCAAAGGTGACACAGGACCAATGGAGGAGGGTAGCCCGGGCTGGGCACCAGACCTGCTGGTGCCAGGTGCACTCGCCAGCTGAGGAGGGACAGGCAGGTCCGCTGGGACCGGCCTTCTCATACGTTCTGTGATTAGGTGTGTTTAATTACAACATAAACAACAGCATTCCAAATTAGTTGTAACAGCATGCAGTAATATTCCCATTAACCCAACACACCAAGGTTCCAACAGTTGAACAGCAAGCATAACACATGCATATGTTGAATGACAGTGGACATTCCAACAGCATGCAGGGATGATTGGTAGCAACAGGCCACCATGATTGTGGTGTTTGACAGGGCACATGCATCAAAGTGAATGCAGATATTTATAGAACAGTAGGACATATGTCCCAACAAATGTTTGAGATTACACATATCCATTGAGGTGTGGAATTGCATGGTTTATGCACATGCAGTAGGGTGTATAAAGAAACCTCAATTAACATCTTATAAGTACTTTTAGTCTATACTACATTCCTAGTGACTGCAGGTGTATATCCCTTACATATATTATTACACTTGCCAACATGCATTAGGTTGTGTAATGGGTTTGGCTAGTTCATTATATACCTGACCTATATCTGACATACTAACTGTCCAAGATGCAGATGTTACTGCTACATATTTCTTGATTTTATTTATATTTCTTTATCTACATATCTGGATGTGTTCACGTGACATTTTCAGTTCAATTTGTACAGAACCCTGCATTTCTTGTAGCACACTCACATTTCTGGGGAACAAATTAACAAGCTACTCATGTGCCAGATTTACTTATGCATGCCAGCCAGTAACTGACTGTTGAGGACTGTATATATGCTTTACAGCTACTAGCACTTCCATCACCCACTTTAGATGGGACTGCCCAACTGTGGGTTGCCAACACTTATTAAAACAGTACTATTTGTATAATGCGAGGGTACAACAACATTTCAAAGTAAGTGACAAAGACACACTCCAGGTTTTATACCTTTATTAATTACATTACACACTTTTCCACAGGCTCGCTCCTTTACTTGATATTACAGTGCATATGGAAGACATATTCAAGACATATTATACCTTTATTAATAGGTTAGAACACTCTTTTTCAGGCTCACTCACTTATTTTATATGACAGTACCTGCAGAGATATTATTCTGGACATAGTTTACCTTTCTTAATGGGTTACTACTCTCTTTTTCTGGCTCTCTGTCTTATTTTATATGACAGTACATGCAGAGGACTTATTCAGGGCATTTTCTGGCTGTATTATTGGACTACAACACTTTCTTTCAGGCTCTCTCCCCTATTTTATATAACAATACATGCAGAATAACACTAACCTGCCTGGTGACGCAGCCTTAGCAGCCTATCTGCATAGGCTTGCTGATTCGCAGCATGGTCACCTGCAGCTGTGAAGTAAATGAAGGGATATTGAGACATACCTATCCATTATACAGACTCAATTATCATTTCTTACATACTGTATTCCATGGCTACCTACTCAGTTGTGGGGCATCTTGCATCCCATGGGCTTCCTGTATCCATTGGTTCAGTAGGTCCTGCTTCTGTCTCTTCAGGTCTGCATGGTGGTGACGGACCTGCTCACCAGTCCGAGGAACACCTGTGACACTGGTGAGATCATGAGCTAACCGGTTCCAAGCCTCTGCCTTGTACTCCATCCCTTGGAACTGGCCCTGCAGGAGTCTTGACTCATGACGGTGGACAAGGAGCCAAACCATGTATTTTGACCCTTCGATGCCCCAACGTTGCGCTCGGAAGCGTGTACCCTCTTCAGCACCAGCCATTCTAACTGCAGATGGGAGCTACAATCAGTTATGGTGAGTATTCCCGCCTATGGGGCTTAAATATGCCGCATTTCCCACACTTTTTTGTGATTGGCCGTTTTTGAAAATTCTCGGCTGACTGCAGACCTGCTTAGTAATGGTTAATCTACCATTTATAAGTATATGTATGTTAACAGTGGCTGTTTATCCTAAGCTGTTATGGCTTAGTGGTTCAGTACTTTGATTATGGTACACAGAGTCCTGGGTTCGAACCTTGTCATTGCATTTTATTTTACTACTGTCCAGACAGGCTAGGGGGTGTGGCTGTGTTTAGGCAACTTTGCTGTACGTTGCTCCACGTTGCCCTATGGTGAGCTGGTTGGCACGATGCGCACCTCCGCGCAAACCAATTGCGCTGGGTAAAGCGCTATTTAGTTATGGGCAACTACATTGTGCTGGGTAAAGTGCTATTTAGCTATGGGCAACTACATTGCACTGGGTAAAGCACTATTTAGCTATGGGCAACTACATTGTGCTGGGTAAAGTGCTGCTTAACTGATGGCAATTATATATCAGGATCCTTTATAAATATATATTTTGTTCACTGATACATAGGCCATTTCACTGCTTTTTAGTAAAATTTTAATCATATATGTCAGGTATTA
The DNA here is from genome assembly GCF_019279795.1 of Protopterus annectens. Lineage (NCBI taxonomy): Eukaryota > Metazoa > Chordata > Ceratodontiformes > Protopteridae > Protopterus > Protopterus annectens. Next base: position 1,639,067,914 of record NC_056728.1, on the reverse strand, counting down.
TTTCATATACTAATTTAAAACATAAATAGGAAGGGGAGTGGTAGGACTCGAACCGTGAATGCCTCCTCTTTTTGCGAATGCTCTACCATTACGCTATTGTTATTTGGCATAATTTGCATAAACATTCCTTCTTATGCTCCTCCATGTCGGGATTGCTAACTGCAGCTAAGCAATGGGCACACCCGCACACACAAGCACGAATACGGGCAGCTATTTTGGGAATTAGAAAAAAATAAAACTAATTTTTACTTTTTATAACTGTGCTGGGGGTTTACAATGTCAGGGAATGTGGTGTTGGGTACATGGACATTTGAGCGGACTCGCTCTTGTGTGTTTACATTTTGCATTTCGGACACTTGCAGGGGTGTGGACATTTAGACTGCTCGGCAGCCGGACACGCCCCCTGCTTTCCTGCACGGTCTGTGTTAGACTTGCAGTTCAGTCAGCGTGCCCTCATGAATATTCATGGCACGCTGATGTCATACCGTTCAACTGCAGCCTCTGAGTAAGACTTATTTAGTCTTAGGAGGGTTCATGAATCCGGGGGATTAATATTGACATTATCAAAGGCCCTGAGCTATAGGACATTTTAATGCCAATATAATTATTCAAGCCTTTGAAAGAGTCATTGATTGCGTATTTGCTAGTGCAATTATTTAAACTACAGTAGACTATTAAAGTAACTACTTGTAACGTTCATCTTTACTGAATCTATTGAAATGTTCACATATGCAACTCAACTTGTACAATGTGTTGTGTTTTGATTCTAATAGTATATGTATACACATATATTTGCTGCAAGAGTTTCCCTGTGTCTTTCTTATGTAGAAGCTGTGCAAACACAAAACAACATACACTCTTTTGGAACACTTTGAGCATATTTATCTAGGCACAGTACCTCAGTACCTATGCTGCCTATTTTACAGATTCATAGTTTTCCAACCATTGAGCCACAAAATGTAATCCAGTAAACCATGAAAACAACATTAAGATATGTAAAAGACATTTACATAATAAATATATATATTTAAACTACTTACCAGATCTCCATGGAAAGTCATATTCAATGTGTCCATAATTATTGTTAGTCCTGAAAGACATCCTAACTCACATATGAAATAACTCATCCTTCCAAATTAAAATAAATAAATTCTAAAGAACTTCATAAAAAAAAAAAAAAAAAAAAAAAAAAAAAAAAAAAAAAAAACTAAAAACGAATTCTAGCCAAATGTAACAAAGATGTTTACATTTAAACATTCCTACCTATTCCTTCCTGTCAATAAGTACACTTGATGCCATAGCTATTCAGAAAACATTAAAAAAATAGCAGCTTATCTTACACATCCAACATTCATCTTGAAGACTCTACTGCAGAGTAATCCTAGGTTTGTCTTTAGAAATGAAAACAGGACTGTGGTTCCTAGGACATACTAATCTTTGTCACTGTCTGTCTTTCTGTCTCTTTCACTCTTCCTCTGCCACCCATACTCTGTCTCCTGTAGGTAGTCATTAAAATATTTTATGTATGATATTAAATCATTAATAAGTATTTACTTGTATGTACCACTGTTGTTTACTACTAAACCAAATGTTTAATAATATATTACTCATTGGTTTAAATCAAGTTTTTATTTATGGTAAAATCATTTTTTCATTGAAAATGCCACCACAATTTTTGCTTAATTATTTTAATTCAAAGTACTCTGTTGTCTCCCTCTCCCTCTGTCTATTTATATTCAGTATTGCTGGGATTTCCTTGGACCCTTAGAACAGCCTCTTTTTAACCCGCTATATTTCACTCAGTAGTTGGTCAAAGTCTATCAGGAGAAGTTCCATTCAATACACAGTTCCATAATCCTGCATCTCTGGCTCTGTTATGCCTCTGGCGAGGATATTTCATTGTTGGAATATCCACTGATCCTTTTTCTCAGTTGTTATGATATTGTAGTTTTTGTTCATCTGGAGGTAGTCATTCATAATGGCTGTTGCAGGACTGCCTCCTTATTCTTGGTTTATGAATCTATACATACATCCTTCTCTGGATACACATTTAGACATCCAAGTATCTACTGACATATTTTTCATCATGACTGTGTCTATGGATACTTGCCAGCCCATCAATCTGTGTACTGGTAGAGGTTTGGTCATCCATTCAGCTCTCGGTACTCCTCTGGTCAGTGACTTGGTTATTCTTCCATCTGTGGGTACTACTTTCATCATTGTACATTTGTTGGTCATCCATCCATCTCTGGGTACTCCTCTGGTCAGTGACCTGGTTATTCTTCCATCTGTGGGTACTGCTTTCATCATTATATATTTGTTGGTCATCCATCCAGATCTCAGTACTCCTCTGGTCAGTGACCTGGTTATTCTTCCATCTGTGGGTACTACTTTCATCATTGTACATTTTTTGGCCATCCATCCATCTTTGGGTACTCCTCTGGTCAGTGACCTGGTTATTCTTCCATCTGTGGGTATGGCTTTCATCATTATATATTTGTTGGTCATCCATCCAGATCTCAGTACTCCTCTGGTCAGTGACCTGGTTATTCTTCTCTCTATGGGTATGACTCTCATCATTGTATATGTGACACCTGGTCTCTGTGAGACTTGCTTACACTGTATACTGTGAAGTTAGCTGATGCATGTTTACACTTTGTCACATATATTCCCCCTTGAACGAACTATGTCATTAGTCTTGAAACAATGTCAGACCCATTCATTTCTCCGAAATCCATACAACAGAATGATGCAATATCTGTATTATGAAGCATCTGATGTTACTTTCCTGGCTGCTCAGAAGATGTTTTCATTTCCTCATTCATTTATACTTTAGTTCATCATAGTGAACAGTGTGGCAGTGATTCATCAGTCTCAACCAACTTGCCATTCACCCCCCCCCATTTCTTACAGTTTGTCATGCAAACTAGAGTCACACATTTGTGACGCCCTATGTAAAGTCTCAATGACTTAGCAATGTATTATTTGTGATTTGACATGACATATCACTGGAACTCACTTTTACCTTTAGGGGTCAGCCTCTTCCCACAATATTTCCTTAAAGACTCTCCTGCTTATTTCAGCAGTGTGTGCAAAAATCATTTGTCTTACTTAGCAAGGCAAATGGTAACTGTCTTGCCATGAATCCATTCATCCTTAACCCTTTTTTCCCATGTTTTCATATGAGGTTGGGATGTCATATCAACAGTGAGACTCAGCTTGAACCAGTGTTCAAACTGCTGCCTAGCAATGGCCCTTTACCAGTATGCAATTCTATTTTCACATTCACGTCTGCTACCTCTTGGATGATTCTCGTGTGTCAACAGTCATCTCTCTAGGATGATTCTTGTGTGTTGACAGTTCTCATTTGTCTAGGAGGATTTTCAAGTGTTGACAATCCTCATGTGACACACTACATATTATATGTGTCTCCAGCTGGAGAGACTTTACATGTCACTCCATGGCATCCCGCTCAGGCACACTGTCTCTACTGGCCGCTCTGGGCACAAATAATGCCTTGTGTATACTGTGAGGTATCTTGGGAACACTACATTGCCACCTGCATACACAGTCAGTACAACATATCTTGTGACATTTTCTGCTGTATTTTCTGAAACCCACAACCTTCATCATGACACAGTATTCTGCCACAACAAAAACATACTTATGTGCACATTTATAGGTTATTTGACTAATGGCACACTCCAAAGCATTCCTACTGCAACCCAATAACACTTCTTGTCACTGTTCCCACTCATATTGTTTAGTCTAATGATGCATCTTCTGCAGATAATAACCATTTTCACATATTTTCATCAATAATGCTTAATATTTAGCCTGCCACATAACATTTCAGCCAATATCCTCTTAACATACAGTGCTCTACCACACTAACTGCCATGTCACATGGAAAGCTATCATCTGTGTTGCACTTTTTTTTTAGAAATCTGTATCACTTTGATGTTTGTGATAGCTGTAAGTTTAAATAATGTTATGAAATGCTTACAATATCTTAAATGATTTTTAATTTGTATTATTTGTTTGTTTGTTTGCATACCTATAGGGTGGCACAGTCATGCAGCAGGCAGTATTGTCACCTCACAGTAAGAGGCTACCCGGTTCTATTCTCAGACGGGGTGCTTTCTGTGCATGTCCTCCCTGTGTTTGCATAGGTTTTCCTCCCACGTTCCAAAGACATGCAGTAGATTGATTGGGCACTTTAAACTGCCTATAGGTGTGAGTGTGTGTTGTGTGTAGTATGAAAAAACAACCACTGCAGGTCTAGTCACCCAGTAGTGTAAACATTGGCTGTAGATGATTGTCACTGTTGACATGACAACCTGACCCCATGTGGAAAAAATGGGAAAAGGGGTTGTGGGTGGATGGGTATTTCTTAACCATATGGGTGGACTGGACAAGACTCTGTTCAGTTATTTTCCTAGCCATTAGGTTAAGGCAGTACAAACATCACAAAGCTTATTTAATTATATCCAGAAGAAAATGTCATTGATCCATAAGAATAACAAAGTGATAACAATATGTGATGATTACAAGATATGAATTGTTGATATGAAGGAAACGCGAAAAAAAGTAAAACAGTAGATTTGAGCAGTAGTCACTGAGGTAAAGAGTCAAAAGAAAAAGAAAAAGAAAACTAAGTAATAGGAAAGGTACTTAATAGGAGGTATGCTGAGTGACGTTGGAAGTAAAATGCACGTATGGTAGGAAGGATGACAAATAAGAACGTATATTTACAATAAGTACAAAGTTTATAAAATACAGTTAATGCTTCATAGGTTTTTAGCTGCATATGGTTGATGATGATAGCTGGAGCATGATTATATTAGCCTGTATCTCTAAAACATATGCATGTATTCTGTTGTTGAAATTGTTTTAGTTCTTTTTTGAAAAGAGGAAGGAATTCTATAGTTGTAATGTCTAGTAGGAAATTGCTCCATGTTGCAGGGACAAGATTATGAAATGAATTTTCACATGAAGATAGAGTGAAAAGAAGTCTGTACAAGTTTAGTGAGGAATTATTTCTAAGAGTATATGAAGGGTCTGAAAAGTGTAATGTGTCAACAAGTGAAGGACAGAATCACCCATTAGTTTGAATATTAGAGCATTTAGAAGGTAGATTGAACTTCATGAGATATTAAGCCAATTTGCCCATTATACTGAAGTACAGTGATGTTCATAAAAATTGAAAGGTTGATGAAATGTAGAATTTTATTTTCTGTGGTTAACAACATAGCTATATTTCATCCAGACAGTGATGCAATCACAGGTAGAGCATATTGAAGTATTGGTAATAGAACATTAATTCCCATTGTCCTTCTGGATACAGATGCCAATAGGTGACCAATACTGTTGGCTATCTTTAGTAGTTGCATGACTTTTGATGTAGCAGTCTCTGCATGATTGTGATGACAATATGTCATCTGAATCCCCAGATACCTTTGATGTTTTATAAATGGGAGAATAGCCCTGTTGATATCTAAAATAATAGGAGGAGAGGATTTAGTCTTTCTGTACAAATGAACACAGCTGCAGATTTGGTACCAGTCCCAAATTAGAGAGTGGTCATTTTGTAATAGTAAATTTATTTGTACAACTGAGCAGTGTGCAGTGGTGAAGACCATATCATCTTCATACACTGTGATGTCCAAGTGTGATGTATCCCAGGTAGCCTGTTTCCATCAAGAGAAAATAGAGCTGGACCTAGCAGTGTGCCTTGTGATACCCCTATTGTAATATGGGCGATTGGTAAGAAATAGTTATTACCTGAAACTGTGAAGGTTCTGGCATATGAGTAATTGTCAAACCAAGCACTGACATCTTACAACAAGCCATAATAGGAATGTTTTTGGACAATATGTTCAAGGTTTACTGTTCCAAAGGTCCTTTTTAGGTCTAAAAATTTGACTCCTGCTAAGAGGCTTTGAGAGATTAAAATGGGAATAGCAGTTAGTGCATTGTATTTTGTTCAAAAGCAGTGCTCTCTTTCAGTTAAACTTTTCACCGTATTCAAAGGTTTGTTCATAAATTTGTATTTCCAGGGTCTTTGTTAGAGGGCAGACATTTGTAATTGGTCTGTAGTCTGCTGCTAATGAATGATGTGGTACTTTAACCTGAGGTATGATCAGTGCATGTTTAAGCCTGGGGGTGCAACCCTTGTGGAGAGGGTCAGATTATCAATATATGCTAGTGGTAGAGAGAAATGCTGTGGCATTATTGATCATTTTACGATGTAAATAGTGAAAGCAAGGACCAAAGGAGTATTGTAAGGGTTGTAGAGTTTTCTCAATGCTTTTAGGGGATAACTGTATCAAATAAGTTTGGGGGGTTATTTGAGGTATTCATGGAGAGGAGTTGAAGGTAGTACATTTAATAAAGGAAAGGCAGCAGTAGTAGTAATCCATGTGGGTAATATGATATTATTAAAGATGTTATTTAGTAAATCTTGTGACATAGTAGTTTTATTCAGAGTTTTGGGGAAAAGCTTGCCAGAAGCAAAAGTCTTTGTGGAGGATGAGAATTTATTTGGGATCACAAGTCGAGATGTCTGTAAATTCCTGTAATTTATAGCTTTAGCCTCATTATAACATATTCTAGCTGAGCATTCAGGTTTCTGACAGTTTTGGTACTTATCAGAATTATTTATGTCTTTTTTCCATTCCTCCATTCTTGTCTACATAGTCTATTGGGCCTTTAGTGTATAATTAATCTAACTTTGCCTTAGGGTTCTCTCCTGTGAGCGAACAGTTAATTTGTAGTTGTCTGATTCATGTGGCCAAAATATATTTGTTCAAAGTGATTTTGTTTATATATGTTTCCCTGATATAATGTGCTGGCAGCTGTTCAATTGGGTGATGTTCTGTGGTTAACCATGGGTATCTGAACCATAGGGCGAGGAGGGTGAGACCCCCCCTCACACTTTTCACAGCTGTGTAATGTGCCTTGAAACTGCCCCTAGAGTAGTGATTACACAGAATCATTCACACTGGTACTTCTGAGGTAACTGCAAGCTCATGCAGCTGGAAAATACAATTTGAGTAATAAATTGTCTTTTTCCGGCTGCCCAAGCTTGAAGTTTCCATGGAAATGCCTATGTGAGTGTTTCTGAGACATGCCAATCACTTTTCTTCATCCAGAATTTTGGATAAAATCAAAAATAACATGGGAGTGAAGGCTCAAAACCAGGGACATTTTTTTTAACTGTTACTATATACTTAAAAATTTAACAGAACAGGTTTTGCATCAGCATCCATTTTCTGAACAACAGATGTATGAAATTAAACTTTAGTGCCTGGCATTAGTGATTGACTGTAATCCTATGCATACCTTTCAACTTTTGCTTAAGATTTTTGGAAAAAACCAAGACTAATGAGGGGATAAGGGCCAAAATCAGGGACAGATTTTAAATATTGCTCTTATAAACTTAGAAAACTGCTAGAATAATAGGTTTTGCATTACCATGCTTTTTTTTCTAAAGGATACAAACTCTCAGACTCAGATGCCGGAAAACTAAAGATTTTATGAAGAATAGATCAAAAATGGGAGGCAGTAATCTGGACATTCTATGAAATTCTTTAAAGTTGGTAATCCAAAGTGATTTAACAGGAAACCAAACATTTTATGAGTTACAGGGTAAAAATATAAGGCAAATAAGGAATGTTCTGCAAAACTTTGGACGGTTTATTGATTGATTGATTGCTTTTCATTTATTGGGAAAGTGAGCAGGTTTATTAACACTTTTCAGATACAACCTGGGATCAATAGTAGTAAAGACAACACTTTACAAAAGTACATGAAGACATTAAATTCATGTATTTACCTTGGAGAGCTGAGAGGTATGTTCTACAAGTAAAGTTTAATTTCCATACATTAGTGCAGACCTGCATGTTTATTACCTTTCACTTACTGAGTACCAAGACAGGCTTCTGCTCCCCTGTCTAATAGCCTGCTTTAGGCAAAATTTTCAACGGAGGTATATTTGACTAGTGGTCTACTGACTTACAATTAAATAATCATTTTGCTGTTATTTAAGTATTCATTTTTTTTCTCTTACACCCATTTTATGCTATTTAAGACCATTATGGATGTAGACAGAGATTTTGTGATAAGCTATGGGAGTAAGCCATAAAAACACTTTAGATATACAGATTCATAGATATTCCAAGGCTAATGAATCTTATGATCATGGCCAGATCAGTAAAACACAGAGTAAACTTGTGGATACCCATCCAGTCACTAGTTTTAAATTAAGATAGTGAATTGCACTGCTTAACATGTTGGGGAAGTTTATTCTGAAGGTTTGAGAGGTGCTAACTTATAGGCATGCAAGCAGGAAACACCTATGTGGAGATAACTCAGGACACATGTACAAACGCCAAATCAAGAGGCCAACATATCCAGCTATCAATCACTCTTTTAGTTTCTCCATATGTTTTGGTTTCTAATACCATGACTGGAATGGACCCCATTCCTAAGTCAAAGTACGATTAAAGTTAATGAAATTAGCATTGTTTCAATCTTTGATGTCAGCCAGAAGTGGTCTTTGCAGCACCCACAATGTGAACATTAATGACTCCTGCAATTCGTATGGAGGTACATGTATTGGTAACATATCTAAATACAATTATAAATTCTTTTTTATAAGACCCATTGGAACTGTCTGGGTATTTTTCTTCCACATTACTCACATTTCTTCCTGCAAATCCTGATATTTTATGACTTTGTGTCTCTGTAGGCAAGACACTGTAGTCACTGGGTGTGGTAATTTCAATGATCAGTGCTACTTTTGTCTTCTTTTCTTGGACCACTATATCTTGTTTTCTAGCATCTACCTATTGAATTGTTGGTAATGGGTGATCCTGTGTTATGTAAACAAACAGCAACGAGGTGTGCAACTGTTTCCAATTCTCTTTTACAAAACCTACATTTGTCTGTTTCTCCCACATGTTCAACGGACTTTGCAAACCAACATGTACGTAGCCCACTGTCTTGGGCCACCAATATTAACCTTTCATCTCTCGGTTTGAATTCGCCTCTCCTTAACCATTCCTTCATTTGATCCTGATCAACATGAGGTTCTTCCAGAAGTTTTCTATACTTGCAACTATATTTATGCATTTTTCACATCTCTTGCCTTCTCAACTGGTCCTTCACCTTATATTCTTTATTTTGTTTTTTGGCACATTCAGTTGCTACCTGATTTTATCTACTTCCGGTTTGATTTCCATTCATGCATGACACCAATATGCTTCTGCTAGATTAAGTAGGGGAGTCATCTTAGATTTATTCTCCTCATGTTTCTAAACTTTCACTATGTTTAGGTCTTGTGAGGTCAGCAGATATGTGTATAGTCTCACAACTGCAGATCTATACATGTAATCAGTTTCAAGGAGGCCCATCCCTTCGTCAGAATGGGGAATATACAATCTTGGTATGCACTGATTTTTATAAATCATTTGGTGAGCATGAGGCATCCTTCTTGTTTTCCTATCTAATCTATCCAACACATTTTGGGGCCAGTCAATCACTCCAGAACTGTAAGTTAGGACAGGAAGAGCAAACTGGTTTACAGCTTGGATTTTGTTTCTAGATGTCAATGCTGGTTTCAGGATTAGTTTAAGTCTTCTAAAGTATTCCTTACTAAGTTTATTTACATTTGTTCATGTCCTATTGTTGATCCTTCATCAATTCCCAAGTATTTATACACTACCTCTTGCTCAAGTTCTTTTACATCACATTCTTGTCCCCAAACTGATGTTTTCCTGACGTTGTAGTTTTCCTGCTTTAAAGGTTGCTTTTGCATATTTATCAAGACCAAATGAAATTTTTATATCAACTGAAAACGTTTTGACAACTTGCAGTTATGCTTTCAGTTACTCATCTGATGATCACTTCTGTGGCTGATGTCACAGGCAGACAGCAGCCATGCAAGTTGTTGCTCCACTTTGCCAAACCAGGCACCTAGTTGTCAACACACCTCAACAGACACTAGCCTCTGCACTGATGCCAGGAGAGAGTGTAGGAACACTCTGTGCCCCTATCAGTACTGGAGCCTATGCCTGCCTCTGGAGAAGAAGCCATGGAGGCCACCATGGATCCCTTCATGTCACCTTCAGAGAAGCAGACCTGGTGAACACTGGTGACGCACAGTCAAAGGTGTCAGATGCAGGCAAATGTGACTGCATCTAATCTGCTCCTTCTATGACAAATAAACTTGCAGATGGATGAGAAAAAATAGCACAGTAGTACACACACATGGCACACATACAGCAGTTTCATACTGGGCTTGCACATTTGGCATATGCAACCCAATGCAAGGACTGTTGCTCTTGCTTTATGCAGCATCATGCCATGATGAGCCCTCAATGCTCCACCACTTGAAAGCAAAGCATATGCATCAGTACACTGGGTAATAGAATAGGTGGAGAGGAAAACATGCTGACAGTGCATGTCCAGCTTACACGCCACTAGGATTTACCTTCTACTGTTGAAGAAGGTTAGGGTGGTGTCACTGCAGGTAACTGCCAATGTCTACACTACTCAGCAGAATGGGTGATGCCAGTGACATCACCTGCCATCTAGGCAAATTCATGCCAGGCATTAAACTTACATAAGCGTCAATCATACTGCCCAAGCTTGCCCTTGGCAAAGTCTCTATGGAGGAAGTGCAAGAATATCTTACTTTCTCCTGGTACTCTATGAAAGCCAAGCAATGTACAAGCAGTGCCTGAGGAAGCTGCATCCACTCATATTGTTTCATTGAAGAAGCAAAATGATAGCCCTGCATACAAACACTTGTTCAGGCATCACATAATGCAGACTGCAAAGCTACAGTGGAGTCCTTTCAAATATCTATAGTGTGGTACCACAGTACTGCAAGTCTAAACAGGCTATGTGCACAAGCCTAATGATCATGTTTCCCTAGCAGGCAATGCAAGCATGTCTAGCACTGGGTAATGTGGAGAGCACATTGCATTTTGGCTGCACTTCAGAGACAATGATAGTAAATTTCCTCATGATCATAATCACTGTGCTATGAGGTCCTTGTTATCATGATATAAAATGAGGGCACCACTTTGCATGATAATATTTACAGATGAAAAACTGTGGAATGCAGGATATTCCATACTAACACTGTCAGTATGGAAGTACAAATAGTGAAGGAAGAAAACCTACCTAACAATGTACCCCAGCACTGAATTCAACACCTGTTGTGGATGGCAGTTACATTGTGACATACGCCATGGGGTATGATTGAGTGGGACCACAGCACACCAACATGCAGTGTCATGTCCATCTGTGCTAGAGGGTACACCGTGGACATCAGAAACCTAAGGAGGGATATCTCACAAGGGACATAGACCCCATACACATGGTGAGGCATGGAAATGCATTATAAAGGGTTATAAAAGAACATGCACAGAAATACATGGAACTAATAAGTAGATGCAGGAAGATGTGCAGGGAGGTTATGCTCATTCCTAGTTTGTACATGAGGGAAATGTGCAGAGCACTACATTTATAAAGTGACCACCTACAGAACAGAGGGGAGGGGGGCAGTGCTCATAGGCAGATGGCTTCCACATTTTCCTGACACACCCACTGACTGACAATAAACTTACCAGTGTTTGGAGCTTGCTATGTACCCCTGAGAGAGAGAGAGAGAGAGAGAGAGGCACAGCTGGAAAAAGTCACCTCTCATGAGATAGATGTGTTACTGTAGGCCCTTCACACAAATGGTGTGTGCCTCCTGGCTAAAGGTACTACAGACATAATAGTTAGGGAGGAGGTATGGTAAGGAGTGGTGTAAGACATGAATGGTGTGTATGGCCATAATAAGAAATAAGTCTGTCTGCAGCAGGTGCAGAGAAGTACTGGCTAGCACTCTGTTAGCATTGTGGAGATGGTGAGTGTGCTTTGTGGCTTGCATGGTGGCATTCAGTGCCTGAACCATGATATGGGGTATAGGGACAGGGAGCAGATGATGCAGCTCAGGTGACTGGTAGCAAATGTTATCTCCATGGGTGTTTAAATGAGACACATGGTAACTGCCCTTCAGTCTTCATCTGCAGGATATGCAATTCATGGACACTGGGGTGGGGGGGGGGTCTGGATATAAAGTGATCAGGCACATGCCAACCCTACAAACTAATATTATGTATATTCTTGCCATGGAACACATTAAATACAGAGACTGCAAGTCACCACACAAGACATATCCAATGGTCATAGTACAAAACTCAACCGTACCCCTGCAGGATGTGATTCCTGACTGTCCATCACCTCCAACCAGAGTATGATGCTACTGAATCCACCTCTAATAACCCTAGCCTTATTAAAGTGCTGTTGTTGCCTGTCACTATGTCCACCTCCACCTTTGAAACTGATGATAACTGTGCCTTTCCTAGTCTAAAGGGGTTTGATTATGTCTGATGCACATCATGGCCAGTCCATGCACTATTGTGCCTGGCTGAAGTGTGATAATGCATGCATCATTTTCTTTCTGTGCTATCTGCATCATCGCCTATAGCTGTGGACCAGAAACCACCATGTATTGTACCAACCACTGCCTTGCATGTGGTACCAATGCTGCAAGCTCATTCCCATATTTTATACCCTAGCTAACTGACCTAGGAAACTCTGTCTCTCATACCCTCCCTGTGGGAGGAATAAAGACACCTTGCTGAAGTTTCCTGTAGTGTATTCAGTTAAGTAGGTAGATGGATGTGTGCTCTTGTTCTACTGCATTACAGTCAACAGGTCAGTTATTTAAAGGCAGTTACAGACAATGGAGGGAGGGTCCATGGGAGTTGATTGGAGGAAAATCTGGAAGATAGAAAAACAAGGAACCAATCCCAAAGCTTAGAGGTCAGTCCATTATTGGAAACTAAACCATAAATCATACATCTAAAACACCTAACCCAGGATATGGAAATAAATTATTAACTAACCTCAACTGCTACTGTTAATATAAAAAAGTGAATTCAGTAACAACATTTGTATATCTTTGCATCTACATTAGCATGGCTCATCTGGTGAACTAGTGACATGGAAAACAAGCCATGTTTATTATTATTATTATTATTATTATTATTATTATTATTATTATTATTATTATTATTATTAATAATGTGTTATCTCTAGATGTATACAAATGTAAAAAGTAACTGCCATGGGTTTGAAAGTGTTTTTTACCTCATGATGTACACAGACTTAAAACAGCAATGTTCAGTAATGAAATGTGTTTTTGTTTTTCTATTACTGATTTCGAACTTGAGCTTTTCTTTTGGTGCCAAGAGTGAGAAAAGGTGGCCAAACTCTAGCCTCCCAGTTTGATTGACAGATCACTCCCATACTGATTACATCAGCCTCTTACATCATCTAACCCCACCCTGGGCCCCATGGCACCACCTCCTCTCTCAGGAGATTGCTAAACTCCCCTTCTACCTGATCCCTCACAGTTTCCAGTCCCTTTTCTAGCCAGACATAGAGCTATCTAGCCCTCTTTTGCAATAACATTACCATCTGGAACCTGAAGAGAGGAAGACTCTCAACAGAAGAGTCCTGACTTCACCACCTGGAACCAGGAGAGAGAAAGAATCTGAACACAAGAGCCCTCAGTAACTCCTAGACTTAGGGAAAAGTTTCACAGTGAAGAACCCAGACTGGAGTACCATAAAACCATGTTCTAGTACGAAGAGCATCCCACCTCTCACTGCAGCTACCCCACAGCAATCAGGTGTAGATACTGTAGCCACTGGGCCTGCACTTAACAAAATTTCTACAATCTGTAGTACAATGAAAATTGTTGTTCCAGCGCACCTCTCCACACTGCCATATTCTTTACACCATAGGTACAATTTGCCTATGCTCAAAGAAGATCTGAGATTCTTATATTTATTAAAAGTTTTTGTATACTCTGCAGTTCACCACTTGGTGGATTTTTTCCATGGGCACAGAAAACCTACACAAAAGGTTCTGAGGTCTCAAACTTTGCTTACTTTTTTCTTACTACTTGTGCACATCTACATGGTCTTTAAAAATGAGCCCTGTGACTTGTTTTCCACTGTATGCTAGTTCTCTGAATGCATGTATTGTTCAAAAATGTTGATCACCTAGTGTAGCTTTAAGTGACTACCTCCATTACATGTAAAACTGTATGTCTTCATCAAGATGAAGAAGAATGGGGACTGGTCATATTAATCATGTACATGGGCCTCTTATAAGCAGGCACTGCAAACCTTTTTTATACAAGAGAATATTAGCCTTTCATACAATATGTTAGGAGATAGTGAGCCCAATAAAAGTAGGAACAGCCTCTCATATTACATGGGGTAGACTGGAAAAAGTTTTGTAATAAAGTTTACATACTTGGCTCCAATAAATATGAGCTCCACAGATGCAGACACAGCTTCTCATGTTTCATGTGTTACAAAAGAGACCAATAAAGTCTTGTGATAGCCTCCTAAGACCAGGCATTTTTAATATTCAAAGTGTAAACCACTCTATCAGATGGACCTGATGAAGCACAGGTAAAAGTGTTTTCTTAAATATAGTTTTATAGTTGTAGCTCATAATGTGTTGCCATGTTTTGTTTGTTAGTTACAAATAAAAATAAATCCTTTTAACTAAGAATGAGGTTCCACAGGCTGCTGAGCTGGTAAACCCTTATAGGTCTTTTAGGAATATTCAAATAAGGGACTAACCTCTAAGCTTTGGGATTGGTTCCTTGTTTTTACATCTCCCAGATTTTCCTCCAGTCATCTCCCATGGAACCTCCCACCATTGTCTGTAACTGCCTTTAAATAACTGACCTGTTGAATGCGATGTATTAAAATAAGAACACTTGTGCATCTACCTGCTTAACTGAATAAACTATTGGAAACTTCAACAAGGTGTCTTTATTCCTCCCACAGGGAAGGTATCAGAGAGAGAGTCTCCTAGATCTGCTAGCTGAAGTGATTTTATCTGAACTTATCCTTTGTACTCTGTTTCTTGTTAATTCTGTCACCATCTGGGTCACAGGTGGGATACCAGACTTCACTCAAGCCCTCTGGATTACCTCTGTTTTCATATTCTACACCATGCTCTTTGTTGTTTGTTTGACTGCTATAGTGGGCCCTACTGGGATGTTTCTCTGCTGCACTGGCATTTTCTGTGGTGCCGTATTATATAAGAAGACACACAACACAGTGATTTTGCTGCAAGCCTCCAGTACATTTTTGAAAATGCCACCTCGACATATCGAGACAGTGGAAACAGCCCTTGAATTATCCAAACATGCACTCCACAACATTCCATGTTTCCACATGGGTGTGTTGTACACAACCTCCATCATGGACTGGGGTTGCAGACAGGCGTCATTATCCATGGCTCAAAGTCATATTCACCATCACCTGCAGCACACAACAGTAATACCATTATATGTGTCCTGCTTCCATCTTGTATGATAACTGTGTTTAATGCTCTGTGTAGCCCACATATGTGTAAGCTTACTAACTATTTTACCCTATATGAACTCCTACCACAAAAAATGTTGGTATGGGTCAGTCATGACATATGTGTGAATCACAGGAACTGCCTTAGTGGCACATGAACACGTTATATATACGATGTCCTTAACTCATTTAGCATAACTGGCATAATGGTTAAGGTCTTCACTGCTCATGCACAATTTACAAGGTTGGATCCAGACCTCCAGCCAATGGCTGCATGGAGTTTGGATGTTCTTCCTATGTCTCTGTGGGGTTCCTCCCACCTCCCAAAAACATACTTGGTGTTTCCATCTCAAACTCACCAAAAATGGAGTTGTGGCCAGCAGCACAGATTCTAGATGGTGCCCTATAGGGAGAAGAGTTGTATAAATAAAATGCTTTGGGCATCTACTGTAGTACCCAGTAGCCTCAAAATAGGAGTTCACAGATCACAGACTGTGGCCATGGCAGGGCTTGCCACTCAACAGTGTAAAATATGGCTCTAGATGATTCAGTTGTGTTGACTGTCAGCAAAAGGGCACAACGATAAGTATGTTGAAGAACCAGCCTACTCCAACCTATGACAGGGATCCATGCTAATGGTGGGAGGGCTGTATGTGCTCCTATTGGCAAGTGTGCTTGCCATAAAAAAAAAAAAAAAAAAAAAAAAAAAAGCTCAGCAGCCCTGTGTCAATATGTGTCCAACTTGGGTTACTTGGGATCTGTTGAGTGAAAGCCTGACACAAAACTAATCAACCTGCAAAACATGAATTAAGATTTGTTACACTCAGTGTAGGTTCACTGACTGACAGTTTGGAAGTGGATGGCAAGGTGATCTACATCCTATGTATCCAGGAGACAAGATGGAAGGCAGTACAGCAAAGCAACTTGACTTGGGACCCAGAGTCTACTACTCAGGAGGAGGACAGGCTAGAAATTGTGTGGGAATTGTGTTGAGAGACAAGCTTCAGAAGACAGTGAGGGATGTCATCAGAATTAGTGACAGATTCATAGCAATCAGACTCCAGTGTAATGATAGGGCAGTATTCACAATCTCAGCCTGTGTTCCACAGTGGGGTTGTGATAGTGAGGAAAAGAGTGCATTCAGACAACAGTTGCAGGACCTACTAGATAAAGAAGAACACCATGAATTAGTGTTGATAATGGGTGACCTGAATGCACATATTTGGACAGACAGAACAGGATATGAGGACTGCTTGGTCCATGGGGCAACAAGAATAAAGAATGAATGGTCTTTCTACACTTCTGTCTTGCAAATTGTTTGATCGTGACTATCATATTGTTCAGCAAGACAGACAGTCACAAGACCACATACAAGAGTGGCCAACATTAATAAATGTAGACTTCCTCCTAGTAAGGAAAAGGCACTGGGGTAGACTCAGAGATTCTAAAGTCATTCCCAGTTAAACAGCTGTCCCACAGCATAAACCACTGGTTGCCATAATCAGCTGCAAATGGTGGTCAGAGAAGGATTTAAGGTCAACAGAAACCAGGCTGAATATCTGGAAGTTGATTGCAGAGAAAGCACACAACAGTTCAAGGAATTATTCAGGGCTCTGGCACCTCAAGAAGAAGAAACTTGTGAAGTTGAAGAAGAATAGCAGCAGGGGGTTGGCAGGGTGGCCTAATGGTTAAGGTGTTTGCCTTACAAACACAACGTGCAGGGTTTGAGTTTCACAAGGGATAATTGACTAGGCTTACAATGGCTTGCAAGGGCAGTTAGCCTAGTACTAACCTATGAACCTGAAAACAGCTTGTATGAGGACTACAGAACAGATATGTGGCTGAGCCAGGTAGGGTAATAAGGTATATAAGGAAAGTTGGTGATAGAATGCAGAAGTCCAGGAAGTCATCAAAAGAAAGAAGCAATGCAGGAAAAATTGGGAGATAGTAAAGATGGATCAGGCTAGGAAGGAATACTTACTGGATGGCTAACAAAAAGGCTAAGAGAGCAGTTGTAATAGCAAATAACAAGGCATCAGAGGCACTATACCAGCTTCTGGAAAGTGATGCAGTAGATGGTACAATGAAACTCCATCAGGTTGCAAGGCAAAGACAGATAATGAAGATAATCAGACACCCTTCAAAAGGGATGCCAGCAACAACCTGCTCACTAGTCCACAGGACATCAAAGGCAGATGGAAGGAGTACTTCCAGCAGCTTCTGAATGAAGAAACCCCCACAGAAGCTGTACTGCCCCAGACACAGCCTACGATGAAAGAAGAGGAGGAGCCCACCATAGAAGAAGTAAGAGCAAAATGAGGGAAAATGAAGTTAGTGAAAGCAGCAGGCTCAGATGCGGTCATAGCAGATATGATAAAGATGTTAAGCGAGGCAGGGGAGAAATGGCTCCTGAGGGTTCTCATAGTAATATGGAGAGAAAGGTGTATCCCAGATGACTGGAAATTAAGCATACTAGTGGCAGTGTTGAAGAAGAAAGGAGACATTCATAACTGTGGGCAGTACAGAAATATCAAACTCCTGGCACACTGCATGAAAGTTCTGGAGTGGTAAATTGATAAACCAATACACAGAGTAGTAGGAAGTAAGATAAGAGATAAGCAGTTCTTATTAAAATCAGGATGCAGCACAACAACACAACTGACATGACCTTTGCAGTTAAACAGATACTTGAGAAGAAGCTAGAGATGAGGAAACAGTCCAACTGAGCATGCCTAGTCTTGGAGAAAGCATATGACTACATCTCAAGAAGGTTGATTTTTGCAGTTCTGCTGTGGTTAGAAATCCCAGAAAACTTGATATAATTAGTTCAGGATATGAACAATGTTTCAATGATTTATGTGTAAGTAGTGTTCAGTCTCACAGATGGGTTCCCAGTGGAAGAGGGTGTGCAAAAGGCTTCAGCTCTGAGCCCACTGTTGTTCATGGTGGTGATAGACAACATCAGCAAACAGGTTGGAGAGGACAGATCAGCAAAGTTGCTGAACGCAGACAAAGTGGCATCACAGGCAGATTCTTTGCAAGAACTTCAGCAAAGGATAGAGGAATGGAATGCAAAACTGAAGGAACATGAGATGAAACTGAGTACAGATAAGACAGTTGTAATGGCAACACATAGAGGAAATCAGAAGAAGCTGAGAATTCAGATAGAAGGGTAAGACAGTGGAACAAGTTAACAGCTTCAAGTATCTGGGAGGGGTGGTTGAGGAGAAGGGAAGTCTGAAAGAGGAGGTCAAAGCCAGAATCTGAAGGGCTGCAGCCAACTGGCACATATTGTCAGGTATAGTGTATGTCAGAAAAATGCCAAAAAAGCTGGAAAGTAAGATATACAAAACAGTGGTGTGACCAGTACTACTGTATGGTATAGAAAGCTATGCAGTAAACGCAGAGCATTTGTGAAAGCTAGAGGTAGTGAAGCTGACATACCTGAGACAGGTGGTAGGATGCACACTATGGGACAGATGAAGAACTAAGGACATAAGAGCAGAAGTCAGAATAGCTCCCAATTACAGAAACGGTGGTTCAGGCACATGTGCAGGAAAGCAGAAGAGAATCTGGTGATTATGATTTGGGAGAGACAGGAAGAAGAGAAGAGGAAACAAAGGCGTCCAGCATAGAGGTGGATGATTTGTGTGAAAGAAGACCTGTAACAGTCAGGCAAGAGTGTCAAAGAAGGTAGGACAGTGGCATTAAATAACAAGAGATGGAGACAGTTGACATGACATCCCACTCCCATGTAGAAAAATTGGAAAAAGGGGGTTGATGATGTTGATGATGTCATGGACACTACACACCAGCTGGAAGTTCAGGGAGTGAAAGTCCTTCCTGTTGATGTATCTCAGGCCCTACAGACAGGTGTAGCCTTCATAGCAGTGTGTGTGCAAACTATGATTTCTAGAACCTCAGGAAAATGGACTATGCTGTAAAATAATTAGACAGTGTTAGTGGTGCTGTCCCTGCAGTCTTAAGGAACTAGATATGCTCCTCCCCATTCAGCAGCATGATGACAAGGAAGTGGTGTTGGATACACATGCTGACATGTGCAATATCACTAACGTGATCCCTACAGGTTGCCAGAAAATCCCATTAGTTAAGTATTTTAATACTACATATACCTTTGTGTTCACTAGGACATCCACATTGATTCTACTTGTGGGTGACACAGTTCATCTAGGTCACATATGGTTTCACTGTCCACATGGTAGTTGTTCACAATTTTGTGGTTTGTGATGTGATGATATGGAAGGCACTGAGAGAATCTTCTGTGGTAGCAAAGGTGGCCGATGTGCACCATGGCATGAGCACTGGCTCTAAATTACTGCATCTCCAATGACCTATACACCACAAAACCATGATTTTCAGAACAAATTTGTTTCAAGACACAGTGCCTCTGTTTTATACATATCTGATCCACTCTGCCATGTTTAATCCAGTCATTTGCATAATCAATGTGCCTCAGTTGCATGGGATTCCTCATTTCCACTTCATGATGGAGTTGTTTCTACGCTCTACATACAGTGCTATTTTTCCCTTTGCATGGTCATGCTGTCTGTACCCATGAATTACCCACATCCTGTATGTTACCATTACTTACACTAATTTGTGTTGCTGATTATGCTGTCTATGAATCCTGACCCATACCTCATTATCTGTACTGCAGTGTTAGAAAATATCTCCAAAGCTAGAATACTGTGACTCTGACAACCTTGTTTAATGGATGATATGATGTTTATTCCAAACTGCTCACAGACCCTGACTAGGTCTAATAGATTAAACTCCCTACAGTCTTGTTATTGTCATACATCGTGGGATACTGCTAAAATTTAAACAGTTTACTAGCTTTGCACTTGCACATTTCAGAATGCAACTGAGGAGTCAGCAGGGGGGGATAGGAAATGTAGTAACATTTTAGTAGCTAAGCTCACCTATCCTTGGGGAAAGGGGGTCTTAAGTTCAGGATTACAGCTCCACAGATGACACATGCAGTGTGCATCTTAAGCTTACAAAAACTAAGGCATGCATCAACAGACTTCTTGGCCTTAATGGCTTTATATCACTGCAGATCTGATGTGGCAGTAGGGAATTAGTGTGTCATAAAACAAAAAAACAATTATCGCCAGGGGTATAACACCGCACTGGGATTCCACAGTCTTCTGTGAAACAACAGGACTAAGTACTGGATTAGGTCCAGGTGAGTCAGGAGTGACACCTGGCATCTAAGTTCCAGGAGAGGCATTAGTGGCAGTAGATGACCTACTATGTAGTGGACAAAAAAAGTTTCAGGATGCAAGCATCCCTCACATATTGTACTTATCTCCATAAAAGTACCACATGCTTTGAGGTCTAAGCTTTGTGAGCTCCTGCAGACATCTGATGAATAACATTCACTAGCAATTTAACACTGTAGCTACTGTTAAGCCAAATATTTTAATCATTTGTTTTCCCTTAAGGGGAAGTAAGTTAAATCATCAAAACTTTTGTAGCTTCCCTCTGTCTTCTTAAACAAATCATGTTTAATATTTTCTTTCTTACCTGACAGTCTCAGTGTTTATTTACATTCCAGCTTTGTATGATTTAAGTGACTAGAACAAGTGTACACAGAGAGCTCTTCTTCCTGAGAAGTATAACATAAAAAATGCAGACAGTTGTCACTTTTGTAATGATGATGGATGACCTCTTATCATTTTGCTTAACTGTGTCTTTGCTTTCTAACATAGTGTCATTAAACAAAAACATTAGCGTCCTTTATTCCCTTCTCTGCTATCCAGCTGTATCCTCTTCTTTAACTAACACTTCACTTTAGACTTTTAAGTAAAAATATCAAACCAATTAAATGAACAACTTCCTTGCTGAGGAAGTTATGTAAAACAAGGCAAGAATGTGACATCCTGCCTTTTGCAATACATAAGGCGCTAACTTCAACAAGTTTGTCACATTGAGGCCTGTATAAAACAACATGCACAACTTATCCAGCCAGATTAATATCCAGTGAGTAGGAAGGCTTTGTTTTGATTAATCAAATGTTATGTTCTAACAAAAAGAACAACACACAATGAAAATATACACTTCTAAACTTAATTAGGAATGTTGGCAATATGCATTTTTAAGATGTGCAAGCTTTGTGAAAGGAATGGAAGTTTGGTTTCATTTTCTTCAGGTGGACTAAGGGGTACTCTGTACAAAAAACAAAATTTCATTGTGTAGTTCACAACAGACACTTCACTAAGTGACTCCAGACTGAACTGTTCTCAGCCTCCCACTGCAGGATACAATGATTAGAATGGAGTCCTCCTTGTTGAACTCTCATTCTGTCTCAAGGGGTCAGTGACTCTTTTCTCGCAGATCAAGCAGTCGAGGTTCCTCAGGGTTGAGGCACCACTTTAACCAGAAACCCCTTGTGATAACTGTCTGCATTTGATTAGATGAATGAAAGAGCTTGCATAATCAAAAGAACAAACAGATGTGGTAGTGGCATTATGCCAGGTTGTCGAAATGTATACATAACACAACATACAGCTTAAGAAAAGTATGCACAGAACATCAACAACAGTGATGTCAAACACAGAAAAAGAAAAACCTGCCAGTTTACAGGATTAGTTCTGGAGTGCAGACTTGCATTAATTCCATTTGCATGACTCAGTATATATATATATATATATATATATATACAGATAGGATAACCACTAAATGCCTACTTCATCCTTCCTTCTCAAGCCTATCTGACAGTAGGTACCTGCACAGTTTGAAGTAGATAATATTCATCTGTTCCACATGACAGCATAACATCTAAAGAAACAAAACCCCAAAGCATAACTAAACGAAAATAATTTTCATTGCAACCACTTCATGTATTCAGACAGCACTGCAGCTTCAGACGGATCCAATGTATATGTTAAAACTGCACTTCAGAAATTAGAAACCACCATATCCTAATTTCCTGAATTTGTTAGCACTAGTTGTGTGATGCATGAGTGATATGGAAGAAAGACCTGGTGATCTACTTCTATCTACTTTCACCCCTCCTAGTAAACTCTGTCTATTATGGCAACTGTTCACGGGGTAGCTAAAAGGGTTGGCTGAGACTGTTATGTATACATTGATGGAAAATTCCCCCTAGATTGGTAAAAAAAGCTGCTCTTACCACTCTCAAATATGAAAAAACCTCACATATCCAACTAAATGCAGTTTTCTTTGAGTTCATGGTACCATGGTGTAAGTTATGTCTGTTTATGATGTTTTGTCACTAACAGATTCAGCAGATAACTACAGTGGGTTTGGAGCAGGAATATATAAATATATATTTTATGGTTATGGTGTGGTTGTTACATGGGTTTGTGGCTATACTTCTTCCTCAATGAATATTAATATCATCTTTAATTTGGATTGTCCCATATCAGCCCAGAAATTAACCAGGTTCATGATCAGTTATAACCTAAAATTACAAATCAGTGATGTTGTTACTCTAATCTATCCATCTTTTTGTCAACTCCTAGGATTGCATGCTTTGTGTAGGTTAGGTCCTTAGATATGAAGCTAATTTCTTAATGCCTATAATGTGGCCTGCTACAGATCACCCTCCATGACCCAGGACCACCCCTCCACCTTTCTGGAGACACTGGAAAACATGAAAGTCCTACTGAACACCCTGATATCAGGCAATTTTAATTGCCCTACCGTTAACTGGGGAAACTATTCAAGTACAAACTCTCAGGTCCGGCGCTTCCGGGAATTTATCAACTCAAATGCCCTGGATCAGCTGGTAAACTCCCCTACCAGAGGTGAAAACATATTGGACCTGGTCATCACCAACATGGGCGACAGGTGTTCCACACAGGAGGTCAACCCATCACTGGTTAGATTTGACCATAAACTAATCACTCTGGATGTCCACACCACCACCTCCAACCAAGGAAACCACAGTGAAAAACTTTTCTATAGCAAACTTCACCTTACTTAAGACAGAGGTGGTAAGTTTCACAGCCCCCACGCTAAAGGATAACAGTGTCCAAGATGCAGGAACCTTTACAAATATATACCACAACAAGCAAACGAAAAATAACTTGTTATACCACAAGAATGGAAGACTCCACAGTGACCATAAAGAATTTAATCCACTAAAAGACGAATTTCACAGTAACAGGAATACACAACCAATGTTATAATCTCCTTTTCTCTAGCGCCTCGGCAAATAGCCTTTTCAGAGTAAAAGATGTTCTTATACTAACTTACAATTCTTTTTATATCTTACAAACCCCTCCCAAATCAATTAGCATTCAATCATACAATTAATTAACTAAAAAACTTAAAAGACATAAAAAACGTAACTTTCCAATAAAAATATATACATTAAAGTAAACTTTTCCATGAACAATCACAATTTAAACCATTTGGTTTGAGAGTATTAAATTTCAATATCAAATATAATTCCTTTTTTCTTAACATTTGTTTTATACATTTTTCATTCAAGTATTTAATGTTTTGAATACTGTCCAATACTGTCACCTTAATACCATCATTTCTACCTCTGTGATGACTATGAAAATGAACAGCCAAAGGACTAGTTACTTTGTTATTTGTAATATCTCTTGCATGCTCTTTAATTCTGCAAGCTAATGTTCTTTTTGTCTCTCCAATATAATATTTTTTGCAAGGGCATTCAATACCATAAACTACTGCTGATGAATTACAATTATAAATTCCTCTTGTTGTAAAGGCAATTCCATTGATTTCATCAAATTGCTTAACAATAAACCTACAAATAATACATTTGCCACACTTTTTCGTACCATGTTGAATAACTTGTGTATACAGCAACATGTTTGGCATTTCAAATCGACTATGTACCAAAAAGTCCTGGATATTTCTGCCCCTTCTATAGGAAAAACCTATATTTTTATCTGACAAATAGTTCAATTCTTTTTTTATTATATTCCAACTATATCTAATATGTTCATTGATTTTTTCCGATAATATAGAAAAGGTAGAAACAAAATACATTACATCTCTTGACTCCTGTGATACATTCGGTACTACCCCTTTATTATATTTGCCTTGCTTTTTAACTTTTTAAACTTTCTTTAAGGTAATACTCATCATAGCCTCTCAATTTAAATTTGTTATAACTTTGTACATACTCCTTTTCCTTAATATTAGGGTTACTACATAATCTATTCACCCTAATAAACTCAGTATATGGAATTGCCTTCATAATATGTGTAGGATGATAACTACTACCATGCAGTACTGAACCTAATCCTTGAAATTTTCTATGAATTTGATATTCTAACAACTTATTATTCAGTCCTATTAATGAAACATCCAAATATTGCACTTTCTGTCCATTTTGAAGTCCATCAAACCTTATACCCATACTATTATTCTGTATTTCCTTCAAAAACGTTTGCACATCTTCTTGTCCACCTTTGCAAATGAACAACAAATCGTCAATAAAACGATAATATTTGTACACATATTTTTTAAAAAGAATTATTATATATATGTTTGATCTCAAAATATCCCATAAATACATTAGCGTAGCTTGGGGCAAAAGCTGCCCCATCGCGTCTGCCTTTGCCTATATATTGAACCATTAAATTCAAATATATTATTTTTCAAACATATATCCATTAATTCCAATACATATTGAACTGCATCTGTACAACCCATAAAATATTTGATAGCATCCTTTCCATCCTCATCTTTTATGTTTGTATACAAACTAACCACATCAATTACTACAAAATACATATTATCTTGCCAGTTAATGTCCTTTATTTTTGAAATCAAATCAAACACATCCTTGATGTAAGAAGGTAAATTATACACCACTGGCAATAGATAATTATGCAAAAATTTTGAAATATTTTCCAAAACCATTTGTGGCTGAAACTATCGGACGTCCTGGTGGAGGAAATTTATTTTTATGCATTTTGGGTATACAGTAAAAACATGGCATTCTAGGAGTATTTATATTAAACTTGTCTTTTATGTCTTTATACGAGAAATACTGCAATCTATAACCCTTGTCAATAACATACTCATACTTTTTCTGGGCTTCTAAATAAACATTTAGTCCCACTTCTTCATAAACCTCTTCATCCATTAAATGTGCATAGCACATATCTAAATACTGGGCCACATTTAAAATTACCAATTTCCCTCCTTTGTCAGAAGGTTTAAATACTATATTTTTATCTTTGCTGAGATTATTCAAACACTCCCATTCTGTTTTAGACAAATTATAGTCCATTCCTCTTTTGTGACGTTGAAATTTTTCAAATTCTACTTCAACATTGTGCGTTAATGCCTTTTGAAAATATCTAATATTCTCATTGCTTTGTAATGGCATAAAAGTACTAACTGTTTTTATCATGCTAGTATCAAATTCTATGTATTCATTATTGTCTAATTCTGAATTGCAAGAAAAAAATTCTTCATTTCCATCACAAACAGAAGCATCATGAGCCATAACATCACTACCACCCCCACCATGACACATAATAGATTCTTCATTATTATGTTGAAACATGTCCATTAAATGTAATTTCCGACTAAAATAAAATATGTCAGCCTTTAATAAATGTACCCTTGGAATAACCGTGGGTACAAATTTTAGCCCTCTATTTAGAACATTTAGGGCACATTGCGACAAGTTTCGACCAGATAAATTTATTACATACTCACAATTAGATGAATCAAAACTAGCATAACTTATTTTAGTCCCACTGATGTTATGGCTCATGATGCTTCTGTTTGTGATGGAAATGAAGAATTTTTTTCTTGCAATTCAGAATTAGACAATAATGAATACATAGAATTTGATACTAGCATGATAAAAACAGTTAGTACTTTTATGCCATTACAAAGCAATGAGAATATTAGATATTTTCAAAAGGCATTAACGCACAAAGTCGAAGCAGAATTTGAAAAATTTCAACGTCACAAAAGAGGAATGGACTATAATTTGTCTAAAACAGAATGGGAGTGTTTGAATAATCTCAGCAAAGATAAAAATATAGTATTTAAACCTTCTGACAAAGGAGGGAAATTGGTAATTTTAAATGTGGCCCAGTATTTAGATATGTGCTATGCACATTTAATGGATGAAGAGGTTTATGAAGAAGTGGGACTAAATGTTTATTTAGAAGCCCAGAAAAAGTATGAGTATGTTATTGACAAGGGTTATAGATTGCAGTATTTCTCGTATAAAGACATAAAAGACAAGTTTAATATAAATACTCCTAGAATGCCATGTTTTTACTGTATACCCAAAATGCATAAAAATAAATTTCCTCCACCAGGACGTCCGATAGTTTCAGCCACAAATGGTTTTTTGGAAAATATTTCAAAATTTTTGCATAATTATCTATTGCCAGTGGTGTATAATTTACCTTCTTACATCAAGGATGTGTTTGATTTGATTTCAAAAATAAAGGACATTAACTGGCAAGATAATATGTATTTTGTAGTAATTGATGTGGTTAGTTTGTATACAAACATAAAAGATGAGGATGGAAAGGATGCTATCAAATATTTTATGGGTTGTACAGATGCAGTTCAATATGTATTGGAATTAATGGATATATGTTTGAAAAATAATATATTTGAATTTAATGGTTCAATATATAGGCAAAGGCAAGGCACGGCGATGGGGGCAGCTTTTGCCCCAAGCTACGCTAATGTATTTATGGGATATTTTGAGATCAAACATATATATAATAATTCTTTTTTTAAAAAATATGTGTACAAATATTATCGTTTTATTGACGATTTGTTGTTCATTTGCAAAGGTGGACAAGAAGATGTGCAAACGTTTTTGAAGGAAATACTGAATAATAGTATGGGTATAAGGTTTGATGGACTTCAAAATGGACAGAAAGTGCAATATTTGGATGTTTCATTAATAGGACTGAATAATAAGTTGTTAGAATATCAAATTCATAGAAAATTTCAAGGATTAGGTTCAGTACTGCATGGTAGTAGTTATCATCCTACACATATTATGAAGGCAATTCCATATACTGAGTTTATTAGGGTGAATAGATTATGTAGTAACCCTAATATTAAGGAAAAGGAGTATGTACAAAGTTATAACAAATTTAAATTGAGAGGCTATGATGAGTATTACCTTAAAGAAAGTTTAAAAAAAGTTAAAAAGCAAGGGAAATATAATAAAGGGGTAGTACCGAATGTATCACAGGAGTCAAGAGATGTAATGTATTTTGTTTCTACCTTTTCTATATTATCGGAAAAAATCAATGAACATATTAGATATAGTTGGAATATAATAAAAAAAGAATTGAACTATTTGTCAGATAAAAATATAGGTTTTTCCTATAGAAGGGGCAGAAATATCCAGGACTTTTTGGTACATAGTCGATTTGAAATGCCAAACATGTTGCTGTATACACAAGTTATTCAACATGGTACGAAAAAGTGTGGCAAATATATTATTTGTAGGTTTATTGTTAAGCAATTTGATGAAATCAATGGAATTGCCTTTACAACAAGAGGAATTTATAATTGTAATTCATCAGCAGTAGTTTATGGTATTGAATGCCCTTGCAAAAAATATTATATTGGAGAGACAAAAAGAACATTAGCTTGCAGAATTAAAGAGCATGCAAGAGATATTACAAATAACAAAGTAACTAGTCCTTTGGCTGTTCATTTTCATAGTCATCACAGAGGTAGAAATGATGGTATTAAGGTGACAGTATTGGACAGTATTCAAAACATTAAATACTTGAATGAAAAATGTATAAAACAAATGTTAAGAAAAAAGGAATTATATTTGATATTGAAATTTAATACTCTCAAACCAAATGGTTTAAATTGTGATTGTTCATGGAAAAGTTTACTTTAATGTATATATTTTTATTGGAAAGTTACGTTTTTTATGTC
This sequence comes from Protopterus annectens, assembly GCF_019279795.1. Classification (NCBI taxonomy): domain Eukaryota; kingdom Metazoa; phylum Chordata; order Ceratodontiformes; family Protopteridae; genus Protopterus; species Protopterus annectens. The sequence continues at coordinate 1,639,039,538 of NC_056728.1, read as the reverse complement.
TTTTAAGTTTTTTAGTTAATTAATTGTATGATTGAATGCTAATTGATTTGGGAGGGGTTTGTAAGATATAAAAAGAATTGTAAGTTAGTATAAGAACATCTTTTACTCTGAAAAGGCTATTTGCCGAGGCGCTAGAGAAAAGGAGATTATAACATTGGTTGTGTATTCCTGTTACTGTGAAATTCGTCTTTTAGTGGATTAAATTCTTTATGGTCACTGTGGAGTCTTCCATTCTTGTGGTATAACAACCTTTACAAATACTCTCTATGAGCCCCTACAAGGATGCATGGATTGTGCCAGCCCTAGCAAAACCAAGACTCACTCCCCTAAGAGAAGGAAACCAGTCTGGTGGACCCCTGCCATAAACAGGCTATACAATAGAAGGAGGAAACAAGTTCAGAAAAAAAAGCAAATCCCAAGAAGGAAAGACATCCCTGATCAGTATCAGTAAGAAATTAAGGTTCCTCATAAAATCCTCCAAGGCTAACTTTGAAAGAAAAATAGCCAAGGATTCAAAAGATAACCACAAAGCCTTCTTTAGCTATGTCAAGAATCTAAGTGGCAACTCGATATGCTCTGAGCTAGTGCAAAACAGCACAAAATATACTGAACCCACTGATATTGCCAACATCCTGGCAGATAGATTCAGTGCAAACTTCACCCCCCTCTCACCCCCAAAAGGGCCCACAACAATACCGGAAAAGTGTAGTATCCCAGAAATCACAGACACACAGGTGAAAACAGCCATTTCAAAAGCCAAAAGCACAGCATCAATGGGGCCAGATGGTGTTCCAGGCTGCATCTTGCATGAACTACAGAACAAACTAACCCCCCACCTAAACACACTCTTCAACCTCAGTCTCTCCACAGGCTACGTGCCCATAGAATGGCACACAACAATGGTTATTCCACTCCACAAAGGAGGGGCCACAACTGACCCTGGTAACTATCACCCCATAAACCTGACTAGCCTGGTCTGTAAGGCTATGAAGCGCATCATCATGGAACTCATTAACAAAGACATTGGGAACCCCCAAACACTTGACCCAACCCAGTTCGGCTTTGTTAAGGGCAGATCATGCCTACTAAACCTGGTTGACTTCTTCGAGACAGTCACCAAGGCCATATATATCTATATGGACAGACTAAAATAACTCCAACTATTTTCTGTCTCATATCGCCTACTTAGAGACGATCTCTGCTTGACTTATAAAGTTGTGTCTGACCAAGCTCTGTTAAAAATGCTACATGTAAAGAAATCCCAATCCCTCTGCACCACACGATCCAAAGACCTCAACCTCATTACAACAATTAACAGAACATGCTGGAGGGACAGGTTCATTACCCAGAGACTGCCCATGCTATGGAATAGACTTCCCATACATGTCAAGCAGAGTACCTTGCTGACCCTCTTCAAGAGAAATCTTGATAAGTGGATGGGAAAAATAAAATTCACCCTGAGGATAACTCCAGTGGCTCTACTCGACAGAAACACTGGGAACTAAGGTCAGGTGGCACTATGCCAGGGTAATCCTATGGCTAGGCTTGTAAAGGTCCCAGGGCCATTAGCCTAGTACACATCTATGAATATATGTATATATATATATATATATATATATATATATATATATATATATATATATATATATATATATATATATATATATATATTTATAGGTACATATGTGTGTGTGGCATGCTTTTGCATGCATGTGTGTATGTATCTATCTATACTATATAAATGTGGAATATAAAAAAAAAACAGCGGAGACCACCAATCAATAAAATAACATGATTTCATTGAATATAAACAGAAAAATGCACAATAATCTCAAATAATCCTGTAGAATGGCAGAACAACTTAAAGTACCCTTAAGCATTGTCCCACAGTGGAAACAGCCTTTACTGAAGCGAGTTCCTCTGCGATTCTCTACAACTCTCTTCTCCTTCTTCTAATTTTATTTGTGTAGTAATGCTGTCCAGGTTTCTTTTGACATTGTCCTCCAGGTCTCGCTTTCCTATACAGTGCTTCATCAAGAACCACTGCTTTGGGCTCAGCCCCTCATCCACGCTATGGAAAAAATTTTGACCTGGTTGACTTCATCCTTCCCTTTTATAGACTACTGACTGGTTTTATTAACTCCAAAGCCCGTGGGAATTGTCTCTAACAGCAAGGTTCACGCTTTTCTTAAGGAATAACCCCATATAAAGTAACAGTTTTATTGATACATATTTACAACTGTTTTATATACAATACCTACAGCATTAGTATTTGCATTCTCCTATGCCACTTTGAGTTCACTGTGGCATACCACTCAGTGTGAACTACCACACTATGCTACAGTGACCATCGTGACTTGAAACCCCTGGTTTTGTGCTCACTAAATGGGCTGTGAGCTCTAGATAGACCATTTGCATTGCGATACGTCAAGCCTGATCTATGCTGTATTGTGCATTTAAATGGTTGTAAGGAGAGCACCTGCTATGTAACTTTTTGTTTCCATCTTGTTACCAATTTAACCACATCAGGGGTACATGGTCTGTTACCAGTTTGAACTCTAGGATGAGAACACTCACTTATTCACCAAGCATTTCCTCTTAATAGGAGAATTCTTGGCTTGTGCCTTAATTCACGAACAACTCAGAAAACATATAGCATGCTTTTCCAGCTCCCTATTAAAATGTCAGCACTCGAAAAGCCCCCCTCCAAACATCCTCTGAAGTTATATATACCACCTCTGAGATCTCCATGCCTTGAATAAAAGGGACTGGTCCAATAAATAGCATCTCAGACTTAGTATATGTAAGTCAACCATTCAATCTCCATATTTTTGGACTCACTCTAGCAGGTCCTGACATTTCAAATAATTAGGTGTTTTTACGTATCAATGGCCTACAGTATCACTATCCTTAGGCCAACCAGTGAAGCATCGGTATAAAAGGCCTTCTAAAATCAAAAGATACCTAGACAAGTTCAGAATACAATTTTTCATTTAACTGCTTAAAAGCATTATCTGCTTGTAGTGTGCACTGTATTTAAAGAGCATCTTCCTTTTTCTCATATCTGTAAGTGGGCATGCAATTATCCAAAACGGTCACAAGACTTAACATTCCACTGACTTTCTTATTCATTCCTTGACTAAGCCATTTTCTTAATGTTTCTAGTTTTTCCTTCTGTCTTACAATTCCCCCAAACTAATACTTATCCTAAATATTTTACCTCTGTTGTGCCTAACTTGCTGTTGGAGGCATTAACAATAAATCTGGCTTATCTCAGACATTGTAACACAGCCCATGCCTTAGTTAAACTGAAGTCCTAATCATCTGATTGTGTTACAACATTGTCTATGTAAACAGCAGCATACTTGTCATGGAGTTTTAGGACTGTGATCTTTAACCTCTGAACGACTGCAGGAGTTATCATGTAGGTGAGAAGGAAGGACAGTATACTAGAATAAGCCCTCTGGCATTTAAAACTGAAATCCTAATCATCCGACCCTCTGCACCATATGCTCCAGAGACCTCAACCTCATTATCACAATCAACAGAACATGCTGGAGGGACAGGTTCATAACCCAGAGACTGCCCATGCTCTGGAATAAACTTCCCATACATGTCAAGCAGAGCACTTCACTGGCCCTCTTCAAGAGCAATCTTGAGTGGATGGGAAATAGAAAGTTCACCCCAGGGATCACTCCAGTGGCTCTACTTGATAGAGGCACTGGGAACTAGCATCGCTTGGCATGATGCTAGGGCACTTCTATGGGCTAGGCTTGTAAAGGCTCCAGGGCCATTAGCCCAGTACACACCTATGAATTTATGAAAAGTCTGTCTTTCCTCTAGCCTTTCTTGTTACAGGGATTTGCCACTATCTGTTTGTTAGATCTAATGTAGTCAAAACCTTCTCTTTCCATAACCTTTCTATTAATTCACCAACTTTAGACATTTGGTAGCTGTCAACTTTACAAAAATCATTATAGAATCTGACTGTTCCATCATGCTTTGGGAGTGGCATTCTTGGGTTGTTTCATTTGCTTTGACTCCTGTATCCCGACATCTTAAACATTTTCTACATCCTCTTGCTTAACCTTTCTCAGTGACTCTGATATTCTGTAAGGTTTTAAATTAACCATTTCTCCTCGAATGATCTCAGTATGGAGTTGAATCAAGTTTGCATTGTGAGGTAGATTTGAAAACACTTGCTTTGTTCCTTAACAGAAATATCCTCTTTTTCTCAAGCTCTTTTTTCCATGACTTACACAGTGTGTAATTTTCTGGCACTGTAGGCATAGATGACACTTTTCTTTTTTTCACCACAACTGTAATTTTCCACCATGCTAGTCAGAGAGGTTTGTACTTCTTTTCATGGCATATAGCACAGAAGTTCTCAAGTTTGTTCCTTGTTCCTTATTTCTGACCAGTAACACTATGCTAGGATCCATGCTTTAGTTTTGCCCATTTCTATGTGCCCTAGTACATGACTATGTCCTAACTTCATCATTAGGTTCATGTAAGACTTGATTACTAGTAGTTGACATGCCACATGCTGTCAAAGTGTGGTAAGAACTGGGAATATTTTATTATGCCTCTTCCCATGCAACTCTAGTTATATTTCCATTGCTTTGCTTAAAGTATCATCTTGCCTTTTTAAAGTTTATCCAACTTACCTGCAGGTCAGCCAGCTCTAGAGTTTTCTTTGGGTCATTTGGTCAGAAGGCAGAAGGCAGTGCCTCCTCTCCTATATTTGCAGATACTGGGGTCCCAGAGTCTAGATCTTCTACTAAGAATGACAATGAATATTAACGATCTTTAGTTTCAGTTGCCATTTCTACTTTACACATTTTTAGTTCATTTCCTTCATGAACCTGGCCCGCAAAATCATCCATGTTCTGTTTAATGTTCCTCATTTTGGCAAAATGGAATATCATTAGAGTTCTGTTCAAGGATATCCTGTTTGTCAGAGTACACTATCCTCTCATATGTTTTTTTTTTTCATTAGGTTCCTTTCCCTTTGTTAAATTAAGAGTGATCACCACCTTCTACATAACAGACCCACTGCAGCCTCAAGTCACTACAGAACATGATATAATCAAGGAAGTAAATATAAATCAGTATATACAAAGTAAAAGTTAGAAAGATTAAGTCACTACAGAACATGATGTAATCAAGGAAGTAAATATAAATCAGTATAAACAAAGTAAAAGTTAGAAAGATGAAGTCACTACAGAACATGATGTAATCAAGGAAGTAAATATAAATCAGTATATATAAAGTAAAAGTTAGAAAGATTAAGTCACTACAGAACATGATGTAATCAAGGAAGTAAATATAAATCAGTATATACAAAGTAAAAGAAAGATTAAGTCACTACAGAACATGATATAATCAAGGAAGTAAATATAAATCAGTATATACAAAGTAAAAGAAAGATTAAGTCACATATAATCAAGGAAGTCAATATAGATCAGTATATACAAAGTAAAAGTTAGAAAGATTAAGTCACTACAGAACATGATGTAATCAAGGAAGTAAATATAAATCAGTATATACAAAGTAAAAGTTAAAAAGATGAAGTCACTACAGAACATGATGTAATCAAGCAAGTAAATATAAATCAGTATATACAAAGTAAAGGTTAGACAGATGAAGTCACTACAGAACATGATATAATCAAGGAAGTAAATATAAATCAGTATGTACAAAGTAAAAGTTAGAAAGATTAAGTCACTACAGAACATGATGTAATCAAGGAAGTAAATATAAATCAGTATATACAAAGTAAAAGTTAGAAAGATTAAGTCACTACAGAACATGGTGTAATCAAGGAAGTAAATATAAATCAGTATATACAAAGTAAAAGTTAGAAAGATGAAGTCACTACAGAACATGATATAATCAAGGAAGTAAATATAAATCAGTATATACAAAGTAAAAGTTAGAAATATTAAGTGACTACAGAACATGATGTAATCAAGGAAGTAAATATAAATCAGTATATACAAAGTAAAAGTTAGAAAGATGAAGTCACTACAGAACATGATATAATCAAGGAAGTAAATATAAATCAGTATATACAAAGTAAAGGTTAGCAAGAT